>NW_017802824.1:3249974-3377474 GCF_001625305.1 Branchiostoma belcheri
AAAAAACTTTTAAAAAACCTACTTACCGACCCTAGTTTTTTGGGAACTAAAATCGGTAACAAAACGTTATTGTTCCAGGCCTAGGTGGGTGGAATGATGTTAATAATGTACGATCACTCAAGGGGGAAGATGTATGCAGAGGATTGTGGTAATGGCTGTCCTCTGATCCAGTCACGAGGTACTAAAACTTTCCTACAGGCAGCAGTCGATCCTAGATTGGGCAAAGGTGATCCCATTTGTCTCTGGGTGGGGTTTTTATGTCATATCTAATGCTAATAGTTACAGAATATAAAGCCTCTTACTAGCATACTTTGATGTAAATGTACATGTAATATCGCCTGACGGTTAAGCCAAGCAGTTCATCAAAGCCAACTGCAATTGAGTAGAATGGCCAGGGTTTTGATACATAGCACAGTTAGAGTGTCAGAATAGTATGGTGACTTTTGAGGAGATTTCCCGCGTCAATTTGGCGCATATGGCGGCACCCATCTCCGTTTTCAATAGCCCTGGGCCACACAGCAGAGTGCTAGTCCACTGGTGGTCTCCAAAATGCTGAGTGCTCTTTCCAAAATGCTGAGTGCTAAATAGAAAAGGCAGTATGTTCCATTATGTCTTTGGTATGACTCGGCGGGGGATCAAACTCACGACCTACCGAAAGCAAGGCTATCCACTTGACCATGGTGACTTTTGACCTGTGTAAAAATACGAGCATGATGAGAATTAACTGTTCTCCAACTCAAGGAATTTGAATCACCGGAATTTTCGACCGAATCTCTCGACTATCTGACCCAAGTGCTGTAGACACGTGTTTTGTTTCCACATGTGACGTCAGCACTGTGTCATCGGTCATCGGAAGTCGGTACCGACCCCCGTCCGGGTGTAGTTTCACTGTCTTCAATTTACCGTTATTTGATGAGCAATTAAGCTACCAGAGATACGAGAAATAAAGAACACCAATTACACCACATAGATTTTATCTTTAGGAGTATATATGTGTGTGTGTGGCGGAATATTAAACTATATCAAAGAAAAACACTTATCAAAATCAACCCGTCAAAGTGCGGATTTCATTATTATACTCGAAGAAATCTACACGGAATCCCCTCTGGAAGATGAGCGGTGGTGTATATTTCCCACACAGACAGGATTACAATCAACTCCGAATCATTAATCTACCCTGACTCGGCGGGCCTCCCGCCTTTCTACTGCCGTCAACTTGAATTGCTGCAAAAAAAATCGATACCACATTGTGCAGTCACCAGACGCCTCTGATGTAGACGAACGTCCCTAAATATTTCCCAGATCAGATAATGAAACGTTCTGTTATCTCCTGAACACAGAGGCAGGTGCTTATTCAATTATTGTCAGAGGCGACCAAAGCTATTTGCCAGACAGTAGAACTCACAGATCAGAAATTGAAAGAGGAGGCAATTGCCTTTTTTTATGTTTACCGAAGGAAAATATATTATTTTTGCTACGTTTCTTCTTCCGTTCTAAACATTGACCTCTGACCTGGTCAATGACCTGAACTAGACCGTCTCTCACCATGGTAACTAGTGTTGGGTTACATAATGTTGCAGTTTTAGAGCAGGAGGGATTTAGACTCCAGTCGACACCATATACTAGTATGTGAATGTGTTTGAGTAAGAATTAACAGAGCAAACCATATGCGACATTATGCATTTACTTTGCAAATGTTATCTTTCTAGTTCTTATTTGTATTCTTTAAGAATTAAATGTCAATAGTAATTAAGCAAATATTTAGTGGCAAGATCAAATTGGCCAGTCCGTATCATTTGCAGGACAGTATTCAATACAATACGCCACCCGTATGATACCAGTGCAAGGAAACAAGCCCGATAAAAACGCTTAAAATTCGTCAATAATAAGACTAAACCTAAGCCTATGACTGCAGTAAGAAAACGGATGCCAATCCGAACTTGTAAACGATTTTTATCCTTGAGCTTCTGCTTGGAGAGTTAGGCAGAATTAGAAATACTTTGTATATATATTATATGGAGCAGCACAAATTATAGAAAAAATCTATTGGTTTGCTGTATATACCGGTATGCATGCACAGTCGTGTTATAAGACCCATGATAAGTTCCGCATGGACACCTGATATTGTCATACGCAAATTATACTTATAAATAGTTTTTTTTTTGTTATATTTTTTTTGTCCGGGCCCCAAGCTGGGGAATCATGACCTTAGGATTAGCAAGTGTGATAGAACGACATTGGGATTATCAATCATGAAAACAACCACAAGCGAATAGTTAAAATAATTGCTTGCTTTCCAAAGAAATTTCCAAACCTTGGGTAATGCTTGTTCCATGTTCTGATTGATAACTAGCTCTCAGGCCAACTCGACATGCTTAGCCCCAATCCTACGAGGTGTTTAACCAACGCAAGTTTTCTCAAGGGGTCATTCTAATAGCCAGGCTGCCCGAGCATGCCCATTTCAGGGCCACCTTACATGTTCCTTCTAAGCCCTGCAAAGTGCTTCTCCAACCACCGGGTCAACAGTACAGATTCCTGACTGTCCATCACAATTATCAGTTCAACCAATGAGAGAATGACAATTAACGGCTCGACCAATGAGAGAGTGGCTACACGTTCATCAAATGCTTGCATTTTTATGTTTTCGGGGTGGGTGGAGCTATAAGATCGGTCTACTGGGCCTCATCAGACGATGGTCCAGACACATACAAATTTTCGTTTTGGAAGTGTTTCAGCGTTATTAAGTATTATTAAGTATGCTACAAGACCTTAAGTGGGAGGTTGTTTTAACGTCTGCATAGCCGTTTGATATTGATCTTGACATGCATATTCCCCTCACCAACGTCAATACACGACTCGAACGTGTAACGACCCCGGGCGGTTGTTAAATTCAATGGAAATAGTTAACGCATCACACACGGGATTTGAAAGGTCGTTCGTAGTAAAACTGCTACATTCCCTCTGCGGTACTTCGGAGTAGAAGAGGTTAAGAAAGGTCAGTGATTTTGGGGGGAAGCTTTACTGGATCTGTCGCGACACTGTTGTTCATATTATGCAGATCATTTTTACATGTTTTACTGGAGTTTCACGAGCTCATACCTTCACCTAATGGTGTTAGCCTTTTTGAACATGAAACACGGCAGATTTGTAGAATTCCCGCGTCGATTATGCAAATTAGATCATGATTTGCATAATTGC
Source organism: Branchiostoma belcheri (assembly GCF_001625305.1). Lineage (NCBI taxonomy): Eukaryota > Metazoa > Chordata > Leptocardii > Amphioxiformes > Branchiostomatidae > Branchiostoma > Branchiostoma belcheri. The sequence goes on from NW_017802824.1 coordinate 3,253,173, forward strand.
CATTCAATAATGACAAGCTTCGCCTCAGTTACACCAAAATCACGACGATCCCTCAACCGATTCTTGAGTTATCCTCCTTAAAAGATTTTCTAAACAAATGCAAGTGTCGTTCCAGAACAAGCTGCAAGGGGGCCCAAAATCACTTCACTAATGCGTTGTGCAGTGAAGGCCCAAAATTGGAGCACAATTCTAGTCCGATCCCTTCTTTAAAAGTCCTTTTTTTCAGAATATTAGTCCAGTTTGGATACTTTAAGGTAACAAGGAACAGGTCGGGTCCAATAAACTTTCCTACTTTGGTCAAGTTTTGTTCATTTTACCAGTTTCGTGGGCGTAGTGACTAGAACTGATCCAGTGATTAGGTCTTGCATGGATGGATACAAGATAAAATAAGGTCAAAGGCTGTTGTCAGCTGTTCTCGGAGTTTGAGCCGGTCAATACCCTGTTTTCTTCGTATATTTCAGATTGAAATGCAGGAAAGTACTTTTAATAGGCCTTGTTTCAGTGTATTTAACTACGGCCTTCAATGGCCAAACGTAATGGCGGTATCTGCCCTGCAATTCGGACCATCCGATCTCAATACGTTCAACAGATCAAGTGTAAAGAATCTTCTGACTCAAAGTCCGATAGCCTAAAGCGCGAAACTATTGCTCACTGAGCAACCTTATTGACGCTGAGTTCGGAAAGTAATTTTTCATAGCGTGGAGGCTGTTATCTTTAAAATCGTTCTTGCTTGCTAAGGGGTCCACAAAAGCGCTGTTAGCTATTGACAACTCATCTAGCCGAGGGGCAATTGTGTTTAATCCCGTAGACAGAGCTGTGTGTCGCCCCGGGAGAATGATTTCAAGGTTATAAACCATCCTTGGTGAATGCCCTGGATCCATCAGTGAGAGAATATTGGATCTGGTGGACATGAGATCGTTACTAGCGGCTGGGAGTCTGTCGATATTTTTCATTACCTGACCTTCAACGTGACGACTGCGGGTTTATTGGTCGCGATGCAGTCAATACAGAGGAGAATATGGACCCATCCCAGCATCCATTGCAACACACATTCCACACTGATGAAACAAATTTGAACTGCAATTGCCAACACAAAAAATTAGACTCACCCAAATTTTCGACTGTTCTACTTCAGTCTTTTTCAAGGAATGAGCAATCCACCGCTTCCATGACGTCACACAGATAACACACGTGACTCCGTGAGCAGAAGATCATAGGTTGTATGAAGTCTGTGGCGCCCCCCGTCACTATTAAGGGATGTTCGTAATGCCCTGATGTAGATGGCCTCTTTTGTGCGGTTCAAACTTGTTTCATGATGACTTCTGCAAACACAGATGGACTTTCAAGATAACACATTCCACAACACACACTCAAATAAATATTTGACACTGTTTTATTATAACTGTCATCAAACTTTTAATTCAATGTAATTTTCTTCACTTGCCCATGGGTGCTTTTTGTTAACGTACGTTTCCCTGTGAAAGTCAGATGTCTGGGATTATCCACTAGGCAGGAGGTGCCACATCTCAAGCCTGGCTTTGGTAGTCACCTTTACCTGGATAATCATTAATGACTGATGGTACTTTAAAAGCCAATGTCTGGATCGACGCACTTTTGACATTTTACGGGTACTGGTCAATAGTTAGATATCCCTCTTGCGATATGAGCCTCCGGGTTGCAATTTTTGTACAGAGGCCAATAACTGGCTTCTCCTGATAAAACCTGATGCCATTTTGATCAATTGTGGATGCGTCTACCCTTTGATAACCAACCGGGCCCGTGAGTTCGTGGTTCACTGCTTTCAGAAAATTAAGAACCTGTCACACATAGCCGAATGTGGCCTCACGAACACTGCCAAACCAGGCGGTGGTTGGCTGGTGTGAATCGGCCAGCTTTGGGTTAGCCTCCTGTACAGGCTCTGGGGCGGGTGGGAATTTTGATACAGAGTTTTGAAGAGTTTATAACGCGTTATTTTTAACAGCCGGTCATCCTACAACCAGCCGCGTGGGTGGAATAGAACCTTTTCTCGGCGGCTGGTTGTGGGATGGTCGGCTATTTGAATAACGTGTTAAATACTCTTCAAAACGCTGTATCAAAATTCCCACCCGCCCCAGAGCCTGCACAGGAGGCTAGGTTTGGGTACTGTTCGGCTGGGTCATTATTTCAAAGTAATGTTTAAAACATTCGGATGTAGACAGGATCCAGGATGGTTGGCCATTGTTCGCTGGTAGTCGGCGTAGTTTGGCCAGTAAGGGTGTGTTTGGGGTCAAATTTAACTCAAATTTAACTCATATTCGATTCAAGACGTACAGAAAGCCAGGTAGATTTAGGATAAACAGACAAAACTGCTCTCGAGCTTCAGCCAATCTTGGTTGGTGGTCAGGTAAAGTACTTTTCAAATCAGTCAGAAACAAAGAAACAGGCAAATCCGAGAACCGATTGACTGAATTGGTCGTGCAATAATTGCTGTACGTTGGTCAAAGTCTGATAGCGGTCAAGTTCCAGACAGTGGTCACCAGTGAGTGGCCGCATAATAACACATGTCGTTGGGAAAACATTTGCCACGCAGTGGCCATGGCCTAATGTCCCTGCCAAAAGCCGTTCTCTGTATTTCCAATTTCCTCAGACGTTGTCAATGACTGGCTACCCTTAATAAGAATGGCCCCCCGGAATCACTATCTTCGGTGCAGTGGCCAATGAGAGACAAGCCTATGATAGGGCCGGTTTCCGGATTTCCGATCTTTTTACCAGTAGTGAGATAGGCCGACTGGTTACTTTGATAAGATGCAGCGTTGCCAAGGGAACGGCCAATGATTGATAACCTTTTATGGCTCCCTCCTGGAAACGATCTGACGAACAAAACAATTCATTCTCCAATCCAATCTACGGCGTTAAGCTTAACCTTCAGTGCAGCGGTGGTTTTCTTCAATCGATAAAGTCGAAAGCCCGGTCGATATTCTAAGGAAACCCTCAGTAACGGACGCCCCTGGGGTAGAGGATATAGAAGACGAGATGATACCTGGCGCCTAGGCTTTCTTCACGTAAACCCATTTTCAATCTTAAGAAAGATTTGAAGGATTTCGCTTTTGGTCCGTCGATACGGGTAGGATTAGACTTGACGGCGGTGTCAATGTTGAAACTTTTGAATAATGATCGTTCAGGGCTCCAGTAGTTTTTAAACTACTGAACTTAAAAGTCATAGTTGATTGTTTTTGTAGATCATACATCATTGAATGAACGCTCTCTTTGAAGGCATCCAAATATATTTGACGACAGTAACCATATACTGTTATCCGTGAGGCAAAAATGCTTAAGATTGCTTCTTTTGTATTTTAGGCAGGTTCTTGCTATTTACTGATGGTACCAAAAATAAAGAAATTCCTCAGCTTGTATTTTGGGCTTTATCAAAAGCTCCAAGAATAAAACGAGACAAATACGTGACGCTAGCAGTTGATCAAACGTGCCAGGGAGTTTATACCCATCCTGAAGGTTTCATGTAGATAAGGTCACATGTCTGTAACTGTAACTCTCGCAGGTTTACGTTCGAAAGTGATTGGTCATTAATTATTCTGATGAAGGCGACAGTGGTCGCTGAAAATTTGATCTCTGTGTAACCCTTGTGGTGGAATAATGTTTAGTTTGGACGCAGCCCTTCCTTTTAACTCTGTCGACTTACTATATAATGTAACCCAGGATGTCTGCAACAGCACCAGTTACCATGGTGACAGACGTCTGGTCCAGGTCATTGACCTTAATTTTTCGGAGAAGGAGAAGAGAAGGAAAAAGAAGAAACAGAGCAAAAAGAATATGTTTTCCTTCTGCGAAGGTTTACATAATAACTACTAATTGAAGTTTCTCTTCCCTTGCAGCCTTTACCGTCAGGTTCAACGGCGTGCTGCTGTTGTTAGGTTATTATGCCGTGATCGTGGTCAGTGTCTGCATCGCCGTCACCTTCCTGTTCCTCATCATTCTCATCGTCTGGTGTGTGCGCAGGTTGGTTTGGTTTTTCTTTTATGCCCACGGTCATGATAATGATCATTCTGGCATACTCATTTTCATCTGAGCGAAGAGAGATGAGTCCAAAGGGCGGAATTCAAACCCGGGACCTCTTGGTTCCGAGCCGAAAGCTCTGTCGTTACGCCACACAATCCCACATCACAGACTACAAACGACAGAAGTACAGTCGATGGTAGTCTGGAAAGATGTAGAAAACTGGTAAAGATTGCAACAACAGACCTTTGTCCATGTTTAAAGGAAAACGTTTGCTCCAACACAAAAGAGCTTTCAACCAGTCACTCTGGTATTCTTCAATAGACTGACATAGACTGACCCAGTGCGACTTGTCACGTGGTTTCTCTGAAGTGTGACGTCAAGACTAGGTCAAAGGTATCTGGTAGACGACGTCGTCACGGTTAAGTGAAGGGTGATGGGCCCTGATGTAAATAGTCTCTTTCACCCCTCTCAGGAAGTAGTCTTGTTCGGTATCCAGCATTCTTACAGTGCCCAGCGAATCAGAATGTCCAAGTGACTTCATGTAAATGTGTGTGACATCGACCTATAAACATGTAACTGCCGACACACTGTCAGATAAACTTTTATGATAGAACTCCAGTCTTCATTTGCACAACAAAAGACAGGCGTTTGAGATGTTCTATTGTCTTTTCAGGAGAAAAGCAGGGAAGGATGACTATGGAGAGATGCCTGGACCAAACGATCCGGAGAGCCAAAGCAAACAGAACATCGCCTACCTTACCCCCTCCCAGTCAGGGGGGTCCCAGGGATACCCCCTGCAGCCGATCAAGCTGACTCAGCCCATGTACTCGTCGTACAGCTCAAGCCCGTCCCAGGGTAACAACCCGAACCAGCCGCCTAACTACACCGTGGCGGGGTCGCCGTCTGTCCCTCAGAGACCCCTGCCGCCTCAGGCACCGGAGGTCCCGGGCTTCTCCTCACAGGAGGGGCTGGTCAACAAGGAGTACCCCCCTCCTAACGTCCCCCTTAACGTCCCTCACGACTTCCCCCCACAGGGCGACAAACACGTCCCCGACGACTACCCCCCGAATGACGACCCCCCACAGACGTACCCTGACCACGGAGGGCATCCCAGCATGTACCCCCCTGAGCCACCGGGGGGTTCTCCGGGGTACCCCCGTCATCAGTCTACACCCCCTGACTACCCTCCTAGCACTGTTTCCAAGTAGCACGACTAAAACCGCTGGTTTTCAAATGGTTTTCTCATTTTTACTGGCCTGGTAGTTAGACCTACATTTGCGTATGTGTTTCAGTCTGAATTTTGTTTTCGCCATTTAACCTCAAAGTCCATTCTCTCAATCTTCTTTGCAGTATCACCTTCATGGCTTCTGATTAAGTTTTTACCAGTGACCTCTGTCTTCAGGAATAACAAACATCCCCAGGACTACTTTCGTTAAATTGACTGTCTATCGGTGGAATATGGTAGTTAGCAGCACCATATATCTGAATATTTACGGATCATAAAAATAGTAGTTGTATTGATACTGTTGCATTCCAAAGCATGGTTTGTGATACTACGAAACGGGATGCATGCGTATGCCAAAACATGGTCCATTCAAAAATATGTTTAACTCTGTAATACAAAATGGAATTCCATTCCAAAATGTGAGTTTCGTAATCATATGTTTTGCTCCAACCTAAACCTAAACCTAAATCTAAACATATACGTGCACAAACAGACAGACAGGCAGACAGGCAGACAGACAGATAGACAGAGACTAGGTTTATTTGACAGGCATAAGATGGATTCAGGTGGAATGCCTGTTGCATTCCAAAATGTGGTCCATTCCAAAATACGTTTTGGGAATAACACGTTTTGGAATGCAACAGGCACCAGACGTCACTAATAAAAAATAAAGAGGTCATTGGTAAAACACGTCATAGGTGAAACCACAAAGAGGGGTATTTTTATCATTTCATCCTTGCAATGCGAGATGTAGATATTAAATAGATTTTCATGGCTTACCCAATCACCAGGCACGTAGCAAGGCTACCCAAGCATGTGGAGAAAGTCCTACGTGTTGGACGTTGTTTATTCCTCTCTTAGAATCGATTTGATAGGCAGCCACCCCACGATGGACATACAGCTAGGAGAATAGACAGGGAAACAAGCGAAAACATTGATGTAGATTTTAAGAAAATGACGGCGTTTGACCAATGTTCGTGGAATTTTGATATACAAACTAGATATTTGAGCTTGTTTAGACGAATGGTTTGGCCATAGGTCATGTAAAGGAGCTCGAGGTTTGTGTGCCAAAACCATGGACTCCTGCACAAAACTGCAGCGGAATTTATCTAACGTAATAAGTTATTTAATAGTTATTCAAACGCTAAAAAAAGTAGGTGTTGTGATTTTTCTGTGATCTTTTATATCACTAAGGTGATTTCGTACCGGAAATCTACCACTTACTGAAAACCGGCAATTTTTTACTACCTGACAAACGTGAATGGCGTAAAGTGAAATACCACTTTGTGCCGATGAAAAAAAATTGGTGTCATTTTACTTTTTTCTTCATGAATTTTTGCAGTAGCATGCTCTGTTGTTCACCCAGGCTCGAATGAGGGCGCTCTCTTGTAAATCGAGTATACGGTGCCAGGATTTGATGTTCGAAGCTAAACACAGCGGTGTCATAGCGCCGTCTAGCGATATATGTATGAACCCCAGAAACTAAACACGTGTAAAATTTGACAGAAAATGATGCCGAGGAAGGGATCGATGTACAGAACAAGCTTTTCTTCTTGAAGACTGTGATACCTTATAGGTTTAGCAGTGGATATCACTTCAGAAAATTGTGCTAGGAGGTATTTTAAGCCATGTAATTGCAATTAAGGGGTTTGACCAATCCTACGATATAGGAATTTGCTGAATGAATGAGTACTTTCACCAAACAGATCTGTGAATGTGAATAACAGATGATGTAGTCCCACGTTCTATGTGCGTTTTCTATTCTCTATCCAGTAGGCACCCAATCATGGATGTGGAACTTTTTACTGTCTAATTCGAGCAAACCGAAGCTAAAGTGTAGCTATAGGTAAACAATAACGTTTCTAAACCAGCCAGTGTGTACATAAGCAAGACTCTTTTTACTCTAAGGAATATCCATATTTTATACTAATAAGTGTCAAGTGGTTGTTGTTGGTCAAGTAGTTGTATATCTTGATGTTTAGTGGTTTTAAAGTGCCAAATGTACTGTTTGGATCACGCGATCTGTAGATCACAACTTGCACACGGATTTTCTACCTACTAATCGTATGGCTGTAGTGACATGGCTACGTTAGAAAGACTTCGTATCCGACAGTGTGATGTTAACCGTCAAAACTTGTCTCAGCTACGTTTGTATCCAATGAACTATGGTGTTAGCATGAGAGTTCATCTGAGTTGGTAAATTACATGAAAATCCTGAAAATTAAACTATTCTCCAACTGAAAAAGAATACCGGAATTTTCAACCGAATCTCTCGGTCTTCGTCATCTATCTGACCCAAGAGCTGTAGACACGTGACTTTTCCGCACGTGTGACGTCAGCACAGGGTCAAAGTTCATCGGAAGTCGGTACCGCCCTCCCCCTGTCAAAAAGTCAATGAAGACTGAGATATTAGGTAAAAAATTCCGGTAGGTCAAGTTCTTTTTGAGTTAGAGAACAGTTTAAATTTAATTATAAACCATGATACTTGCGTCGTTTTGCTGCTATGGCATCATGTGTAACTAAATTGTTAAATGAAATTGACTGACTTTTGAAATTGACTCACGTCAGTATGTAAGATCGTGTGATCTAGCTCTATTTAAAATCTAATACTGGTTTTAAACAGTGTAAAATGTTCAAGGAATTCTTCAACAAAATGCTGTAAATCTTCAGTGAAAACTAACACTTATTACGCTGTTATTTGTATGTAGAAGGAATGCAAGTTTAGAAAAAAAATCACAAAAACAACGTTTTGTATACAAGGCCATAATGACTTGATTGTAATGATGACATCCATGTGAGCATCAATTTTTGTACAATATGAAATATGGATTTAAAGGAAGTTTGCGATCATACTGTTTTGGGGGTACTTGAAAAATGTCAGAGGTCAAACAAAAATAAGATACCAGAAGAAGGGAAGCGGGCTTCACTAGCTTGCACCACCAAGTCTTCCAAAGTCAAAGAAGATGAGCAAAATTAAGAATTCATTGTTTGCTATGCCATATTGTGTGTTTAGTCATTCTGAACACGTAGATTTCAAAATGAAGGCAGTTTTTTGCCCACCTTTTTTTTTTATTTTCATGCTCGCATCAGTTATGGGGTGCTAGGACGATGTCAGCCATATAATCGTATGAAAATAATCAAATCAGTATGGTCCAATCTACCAATCTACAAGTGGCTTGCCAGTCACTCATAACAGACGCCATAAGCACAGACAGAGCTAGCCTGGATGCCAGACCCACAACGCGCTTGCATGGCCAAATATTCAATAGCCGGCGTGCCTGGAGGAACCAGTCCTTGCAGGCCCTGGAAACAGTCTGGCATCCAGGCTAAGACAGAGGCAAAACACTGTACAGTCGGTTCTTTACCTGTTAGAAAAAAAACGTGACCCTCGTTCTACAACATGGAGATTTTTGTTACTAATGTCGACACCATGTAATTATGAGTCTATGAAGGATAATAAATATCTGTTCCACAGTAAGTGTGTATTTGATTGATTGATATAATGGTTGATTACTAGCCCGAGCCTTTTTTTTTCAGATAATTCACCCTTTTCCATTCCCAGGATTCATTCATCATTTTCACACTTCCCATAATGCCTAGTGCTGGTCACGGATATGACGTAAGAAGCGGATAGACTCCAAAAATCAGTGACATGATGAAATTTCAGTAGATATCCAGTTCTTCTTCTTCTTTCCTTTGGCAAAGCTATTAGTCTTGGTCACATATGTTAAGCAACGTTATTTGCGAGCCTATGTAGGTCACAGTCTCCAAAATGATGAATATCCAGTTGAATTTTAGCGTTAGGTTGCGGTTACTTCGATAGTCACTTACCCATGATGCACTGAGAACTGTCATGGCGCCGTGACCAGCACTAGGCATTATGGGAAGTCAATAGCGCCAGGGATGTCGGAATTTTGTTGCAGTGGGATTTTTCGATATGATGTTAAAGTTATAAAGCCTGTTTTTCTGTACTTTTTGTAATGCAGTGGGCACCAGGAAGAATAGTGTCAAATTCTCTAACACACTAGCTTCGCATAACACTATTACCACAACAAACATACAAAAAATCTTGAACAACTAGAAAGCTCTGTCATCCTTACCCTGGCTCGTACAAATCCTGTCTTTGTCTATTTTATTGAAACGTATCGCAAAGGACAATAATGTGTCTTTGTTATCACCAAATCAATGGTTGAATCACACCTTTAAGTGACCAAATAAAATATTCAAGAGACAATTTCTAAAGGTACACACTAGCATGTATTCTTCGTATGAAATACTTCGTAGCCTCCGTATCTAAACCTATATTATACCTGCCAAGTTGCTTTCAATTCTTCCCTTATGTTTCATCGTTTTTTTCTTATTTTAACGTTCAAGAAAGATACTCTCCAAGCAGAGGATGCACTAATTCTGTGACCCCGGGTCTTACAGAAAGCAGGAAAAGTTCTCCCAGAGACTTGCGACCTCAAATGTTATTTTTAACAAAGCCATGAAAGACCACAAAGGCTTCCACAAAATCATCATACATTTACCCTATCAACAAATACCGTCGCCATGTCAATGTATGTTTTTTATTGCCAGTCTTGTTTTGTGTTATACTAGTATCATAACAAACTTTTGGTGGCTAATGGTAACTGCAGTGTTGTGTACTGCCTGGCCAATTTTATGCTGTCTTTGCAGCCACCAAAAGATCTGCTTGGAGATTAAAATCAAGGAGTTTATATTCATTCTGGCAGACATCCGGATCCATTCACGAATTTTCAATGTTGTTGTAAGCTTACAGACTAAAGCTTTTAAAGAGGCACTTTAAATGACTAAGCTTCTTTAAACCATACCTTCGTAATCATCACAAAACAGAAGATTATTAAACGATAACAGGTCTCCATGCCTACTAATGTATTATTAATATTCATGGTTTGAGGTATTATGATACAAAGTGTCAATCTAATTGTAACAGTATAACTGATAAGGTCAGATTGACAATTTCTACAGGCCGGATTCATTAGTTTCGTCTAAGCCCTCTACACCGACATTGGTACCGTAGGAAGCTATTGGTGAATTCTTGTGCCAAAGCATTTTGATGAGAAAAGGGTCTGCGAATGCTGATATCTATTATTGGTAGGATACAAGGCCGGTCTTTTGTAGTGTTAGGTGATCTTTTGATCGAGTTATTTGACATATATTCAGCCGACTGCTTATCGAATTTGGGTAACTGGACCAAGGGACACCACCAACGGATGGTTCAATTTGAGATACTCACGATCACTATCTAAAGAAGGGCCATATTGACCCCAATTTTCCAAGTTCTCTATCATGATCGTGAAGGCAAATCCACAACGGTGTTTCAGCATTTGAAACTGAGAGGATAGCTGCTGTCGAGGCAAAGAGAAGGGCCAGGAAAACTTGCCAACAAAAGAAACTGAATGCACGAGTAGACTCGCCATACTCCGCGGATTAAGAGTGGCTGTCGACGTACTGTGTTGACGGGCTTGGCGGTGAGGCGCCATGACTCCAGCCGCCTGTGTGTCGGTGCTTCTCCTGGTGGTGACGGGACAGTGTGCCGGTACGCTGAGACAGTACACCGAGGAGGAAGGGCTACTGGCCATGGAGAGACAAGCCGAGGAGGAAGTGGTGAAGAACAAACGGCTGCATCTGCACTGGATTAATACTCACTACCAGGTATGTCTGACACTTGGTCTTAGAACAAACGTTATTCCAGTCGTGTATCTGTATAATTTCCCTTCAGCATAACACACAAGCTTCTGTATCTACATGTATGTCCCAAGAATATATGTATAACCACCCTTCGGTGTAACAAACCTTTTTCTGTATCTATATAGCCAGCATAACCATCCTTTGAAAAGATACACCAGCTTCTGTCTATGTATAGCCGGCATAACCGCCCTTTGGAAAAACACACAAGCTTATGTATCTGTATCTGTATACTATACTAGGTATATTATGTTAACCGCCCTTTGGAAAACACACACCAGCTTCCGTGTCTGTGTCGCCGGTATAACCGTCGGCATAACACACAAAACATAATATTCTGTATCCATATACATATAGCTGGTATATAACCGACCTGCGACATGACACACCATACTTTCAAACATATATAGATTGTTTCCATGGTTTCTTTCTATCAACTAGGATAGTCATTATCCATTTTCCATAATTTTAAAATTCACGCTAAAACGTGATTTTTGATTCAATATAGTACACAGAGCAGACCATGCTGCCAAAGACAATTTTTTGGCGACGTCTCAGGGAGGAGCCTAATGGTACAGTATTGTGTGCAGTTTGCAAGATTCTGGTACAGCCATTTTGTCCACAGGAATGGAATGTCCACAGGCATGTCTCTGACCCACATCTATGCCCAAATTTCTGGAAACCCTTGAAAAGACCTCTCTGCCAGGCTGGCCCTACTTTCTGTGACCCCGGGGCTCGTTCATTATACACTCAAGGGAGGAGTGCACTGTATCTGCCCAGACTTAACAGGTACCAAGTCCTCCTCAAAATCATGAAATGATGGCAGTGCCATGCAAAAAATAATCCTAACGTTTTCATTGCGTCTTGTTGAAGTTCTTTCTTTTTCTTCGTTGTCATCAGGTAAGCCACTCCACCCAATGTGCTCAACTCTGCCGCCTTACGTCGGACTGCAAATCCTACCAGTATCGCCAGGGGGACGGACGTTGTGAAATCAACAATGCAACAATCGCAGATTTTCCTTCTGACTCCAAAATCGAGAACGGATGGAGCTACTACCTGCGTCAGGCGATCTTATTTTTTGTAAGTCGGTATTAAGCGCCGTCGAAAAAAAAATATTCTGGATGAGGAAATCTGTCTGATATTAATTTTACTGTCATTTCTTGCTACATTTTTGCCATCATTTCATACTTAAAGCGCGTTCACAAGCAAGCTACGTGAGGAGTGCCTTTATTTTTGGGTACCACCAATAAATAGCTACGACACGAAACAAGCGAGCGTTTTCTGTGAGCAACATTGAATTTTTGTCTTACAGATATCAGTATGATATGTGTTTGGGTTGAGTTAAATTACTACATTAAACTGACCAGAAAAGTAATTTTGAAAATCTAGTTTAGATCTAGCTGCCCTGAAATCATTCTGAGGGCATTTAACAGTTGCGAGCCATTTGATGTTTATTGATCAAATTAAGCAGTTGGTTTTCCTTTCAATATCTCTCAATAATAAGTATTCTTCAACAAACTACAGGGCATCTGGAATCCCTGTCACAAAGGGGGCGCCCCCTGTCGAAACGGCGGGATCTGCACCTCTCTCCTCCTGAAGACGCCCCAGACCGTCCCGAACCACTGCCGGCCGACCTGCGTCTGTCCCGCCGGGTTCCACGGGGATAACTGTGAGATAGAAGAACAGCCTATAGAAGGTAAATAAGTCACTGTCATACATAGCGGAATTCGGCATCCCAAACACTTCTGAACTTTCCCAACCCTGGTTAGGAGTATGTAAGTATTTATGTTAAAACTTTTGATTTAACACAAAAAAGTTCACCTAGAGCTTTCGGCCAGTCACTCAGGTCTTCCTCAGTAGACTGACCCAGTGGGGCTTGTCACGTGGCTTCTTTGAAGTGTGACGTCAACACTGGGTCAAAGGTATCTGGTAGACGATGTCGGCCCCCGTCGCGGTTCATGTAACTACCAACACAGATGAACTTTCATGATAGTATGATCTTCTGCATCTGTTGTAAAATTAAAATTAATATTGATATATTTATAAATCTCACTTTCTTGTAGATGACCCACTTGATTGGAAGCAACATGGATCGTCTTTCTTCAAGGTCGTCACAGACAAAGTTAAGACGTACTCGGAGGCAAGATCCGCCTGTGCTGAGGAGGGGGCAACCCTCGGCACGGTGAAAGATCAAGAGACTCACGACTTCATAATTTCTCTGAAAAACACGCTTGAAGAAAATGCGAGGATCTGGATTGGGTTAAACGACATTGACATGGAAGGCAGTTTTATATGGGAGGACGGCAGCCCAATTGGAGGATTTAATAAATGGGGTCCGGCTCAGCCAAATGATAAGAATAATCAAGATTGCGTCCAGGTTACAGCGCAAAATTTGTGGGGCGACGCCGATTGCGACGATGGAAAAGGCTACCTCTGTGAGAAAAGTAAGACAATCCCAAATTGTCTGTAAATTAGAACATGGCCACTACCACATAATTTAATCCAACATGGAAAAATCACATCGATCTTATTAGTAAAAAAATATCCAAGAACATTGGTATTATACGGAAAGTAGGAAATCTTTTATCTCCTAAAACATTTATCACTCTCTATTATAGTCTTATCTATCCTTACTTAAGTTATTGTAATATTATATGGGCAAGTACGTACACTACATCACTTAAACCGCTTTTTTTGCTTCAGAAACGATACATCAGGATAGCGTCAAAAGTTCCATTCACTTTCCCTACTGCACCATTGTTTAAAAAGCTCAAAATACTGTCCATAAATGACATAAATAAACTACAAACAAGTCTTTTAATGTACAAGATAATGAATAAATGTCCTTGCCTTCCTGAAACCTTCCACGACACCTACACCTTCTTATTAAACTCAGACATCCACAACCACTTTACACGCCAATGCAATTATTTAAGGCCATCCAATGCGAAATCGAATCTCCGTCAATTTACAATCACGTACAGAGGCCCAACAATTTGGAACAACCTAAGTAGAACTTTACAAATTAGTCCCTCCGTCACCATTTTCAAAAATTATACTAAAGCAACTTTCATAAATAACCCCACACATTCTTAATTTTTGTTTAAGTTTCCTTGTTTACTACTTTTCATTACTACTTTTCATAATTGTAGATAGTATTGTATCGTATTGTATTTTATTGTTTTGTTTCATTTACCCGTTACCTAGTAAGTTATTTCTTATTTATCCGATTAATTTGAATTGTTAATTAAGTTATGAAGGGAGGCCTCCTCATAAGCATTTTATGCTTCCGGCCTCCCTGCACTGTCACATTTCATTTATATTGTCTTGTGTCTGTATTTTGTTTTAAAGTGCGAATAAAAACTGAAACTGAAACTGAAAACCCCTCAGCCAATGAGAGCCCTTCATTTTCTGTGTCTAAATCCCCATAGTGCAAAAAGGTGTCACACTATAAAAAAAATGTGGTACTATCCCAAAGGTGTGTTTGTTGCTAGTTGTACCACATGTTGAAACAGTAACACCTATCTTCAGTGCAAAGTGAACCGGTGTTTTGAACAGAATCTCTCGGTCTTCATCAGTTACCTGACTCCAGTGCTGTAGACACGTGTTTTTTTTTACCCACGTTTGAGTGTGACGTCAGCACTGGGTCAAAGTTCGTCTGAAGTCGGTACCGCCCCCCGTCCGTCACTCGGATCAGATAGCAGATGAAAGCTGAGAGATTCAGTCAGAAATTCCGGTCAGTCAAAGCTGGAAAAATTTCTCATTACAAATGTTTTCTGTTTCATTTTTTAATATACGTTCGATACATATTTTTAAGTAAATAACAACAGTAAAAGTAAATAAAAACAATGAACAGTGCATGACAACACAGTCGTGTTCACAATTTAACAGGGCAAACATGTTGTTTTGTCACAGGAGTGTACGAATGGTCCCAGGTGTCGGTGATCGGTTCCTCGGGAACCCCCATGACTCCCATGCACGATGCGGCCAGGACCCTGGACGGTGATCCGGAGACTTACTGGTACCCGGCACGTCTGGAGCAGCACTTCAACTACTGGTACATCATCTACGACATCGGGGAGAGCCACGAGCTGTCCAGGATCGGTCTGAACAACTACGGAGACACCGTTCACGACGTCAAGGTAGCAGAACAGTCTTCTTCTTAGATTTTGTGGCCTGTATATATAGGTGAGACTGCATACTGGGAATGGGTGATCATGTAGTATGTAGGGTGTTGCTAGTCTGTATCATGTTTTAAGTTCAGTAAGGGTGTAGAGGTAGAGGCAGGAGTTTGGAACTTAAACTGTCCAAGGTGGGGAAGGCGATGACCTATGGGGATTTCTATAGTTAAGGACCTCAAGGTGATTCAGTTCGATGGGGGTAAATAAGAATTATATACTCGGGTGCACTACCGAAAATCGCAAAATGAATTTGTTAGAGTTTAGGTGTAATATATTGAAAGCAAGCGCCCAACGTCCTGCGGAGGTCAACTGAACTGCAGCCGGTAGTTCAGTTGGTAGTGGTGTAGTGGTCAAATTTGACTCAAATATTACTCAAATTCTATTCGATTCATATAGAAAGGTACGCAGATTCTAATCTGGTTAGACTGCCAGCTACATGCCTTATATGGACTTTGTTAATTAAGTTATTACGGATGACCAATGAGAGCGCAGTGTAAATCATAGTATGTTCTGCGACCTCAAGGAATTCAGACTGCAGGCGTCAGACAGTTGCGATCAGCCCGACTGGAAGGACGTCCTGACGGTCACTGATGTGGCAGCCGGCTCCAACGCCACCCAGGAGTTTACCGGGTTCACGAAAACGTCTCCGTACTGGAGGGTGCTGATCACGGAAACACACTCGGGCTGGCCGCCGTTCCTGGTGGGGATAGAGTTTCCTGAAGTACCGGCAGGTGATTCTCTCGTTTAGTAAAGCTGCCTGCAAAATTTTTGGCGACGCCTCAGGGGCGAACTGTAATTATCATTGTAGTTTACCAGGTTCACGGAAACGTCTTATTACTTGAGAGTGCGGATCACGGAAAACACTCAGTCCTTTCCTGTTGGAGGTAGAATTGCCTGAAGTACAATGTACCGGCAAGTGATTCTCTCATTTAAACGTAAAGCTGCCTGCAAAATTTTGGCGACGCCTCAGGGGCGAAGTTGTTGGTATAGTAATGGAATTACCATTTGGGGTGCTGATTACGGAAATACACTCGGGCTGGTCGCCGTTACTGGCAGGGATAGAGTTTCCTGAAGTACCGGCAGGTGATTCTCTCGTTTAAACGTAAAGCTGCCTGCAAAATTTTGGCGACGCTTTAGGGCCGAAGTCGTTGGTATAGTACTACAATTAACATTTGGGGTCAACCCAATTTGGCTTAAAGAGATAATATATATATATGTTAAACACCTGTACATTCGGCTTATGCTTAGTTGCTGATCAATAATGTTCCTACTTTTTTTTCTCACAGTAACAAGTTATCAGTCGTGCCAGACCGTAGATACAGAGAGTGGCGGTGAGGTGCGAAATCTGATGTACCCAAAGGTACGAGGCTAGACAAAACGCCATTTTCTGCATCAGATAGATATATAAAAGGCTGTTTTGTTACAAGAAGAAACTCATGATTATCCCCACTCAATTATAACATTATATTATGCTAGCCCTTACTGTTTTAGTAATTAGTAATGACAATGTTTCGTTCTTTTCCAAGCCGTCCTCCTACTCCTGTGAGGCTTTGGTGACCATTGGCAGCCAGCAGACGATGGAACTGACATTCGGCAGTCCATTCTCCATGGACTATCATCCCGACTGCCGATTTGACTACGTAGAGGTACATGTTTTCCACCTGTTCTAAATTTGCCTGTATCTTTCATTCTCATTTGCATGGTTAGGATTTTTTAATATAGTCGAATACTCCCCATCAAGCCAATGCAAGTTGAAAAGAACATGGGGGTAATGGTGTGACCATCTTGGTTGAATAGGCATATACTTAACAATGCAATGAGAATTAAACTGTTCTCTAACTCAATATGATGACTCACCGAATCGCTCGGTCTTCATCAGCTTTCTGACCCGAGTGCTGTGGTATAGACACGTGATTTTTCCGCATGTGCGACGCCTCACCTGGTACAAGTTTGTCGGAAGTCGGTACCGCCCCCCGTCCCGTTCAGAGAATAGTTTAATTCTGCAATATGTAGTTTACCAACTCAGATGAACTTTCATGCTAATACTGAACTATATAGGCACTTTGCTTTACTCCTCCAGTGTTTAGCCTTTCGTTCACAACTAATGTGTTACGATTTTGCAGCTGTTTGACTATGTAGGTGAGCAGTGGGTGAGCATGGGGAGGTTCTGTGGGCGCTCACGGCCTAGCGAGGTCATCCGTTCCCATGGAAACGCAGTGAAGGTCGTATTCCACGCAGACGGCAGCGTTCCTTCTCTCTTCTCTCTCGCCTGGCAGCCAATATACGGTAAGTGTAATACATCCGTGAACTAGGAAGGTAACATTTGCAAAGCAAATACATGATGTTTACCTTCGCATATGGTCTTCTCTGTTCATTCTTACTCAAATACATTCACATATATGGTGACAGGAGTCTAAATCCCCCCTACTATAAAATTGCAAAATTATGTAACCCAACACCAGTTACCATGGTGAGAGACAGTCTAGTTGACCAGGTCAGAGGTAAGTGTTTGAAAACGGAAGAAGAAGAGGAAACTTAGCAAAAACAATATGTTTTCCTTCGGTAAACATAATTATCAAGAAATCAGAATTATTTACAACCGCTTAGAAATATGTATGCCGCAACTGACAGACTATCTGCTCTCACATTTTCAGCAACATCGAACAGGACAGGCGTGAACGGCTGTAGCGCCCTCTACGTAACAGGTAAGGAATTGCATGTTGAGGATTTCGGAATTAAAATATCAAGATCAGGCAACAATTATATATTCGCCATGTAACTGACCTGAGGGCAATATGCACTGGAAAGGTATATAAGTGAGAACTTTGTGCACTTGTGTCATTTAGCCTCTGTACACTTGAAGAAGCCACACAGTCGAAACCGGTCGTGTGACAGGCTGAATAAAAGTTCTAAACGGGAACTATGCGGCTCCAGATGTTTTACTGAGGGACGACTGCGTGTCGGTTAGCTTGAGGAATGAATCCCCTCTACTATATACTGCGGTTAATGTTGATTGTTGACCCAATCGTCTGTGAATTCCCTGTAGCTTGCGATTCAGCCCTGGGAATGGAAACAGGAGATATCCCAGACACCAGCATCTCAGCGTCATCTGAGTATAACAGCGGGCATTGCAGGATAGTTCAGGGCCGGTTGAACAGGGCTTCGCATTACGCCTGGTGTGCTGCTCAGAGCAATCAGGGCCAGTGGCTACAGGTGGGGAGAATATATCATTAACGTTAACGTTACACGTACCCGTTCACATTAATGATAACACGGTAGGGAATAGTGGTCATGACTTCCAAAAATGTGTTTAGCATTATATTTTCCACATAATCAAAGAGAACTGGAGCAAATATAACAGAAGGCTATTTCCTTGTGTTAAAAATAACCAAAGCCCCTGCTGTGGTCCGTGGATTGTGATATTTTTTCTGTTCGTCTACAAATGCGCTACATTAAGTGTCTGTCACACATTCATAACTTTCCCCCGACCACCAACCAACCATGTTCGAGAGCAGTCTGACCAGATTAAGGCCGCGCCTGCTTTTCTATGCGAATTAAATTTGAGTTAAATTTGAGTAAAACTTGTCCCCGACCATGCCTCGGGCACTAACAGCCAACCGAGACCAAACCTTTGCCGAACTTCGCGTCTACCCGAATCTTTTGCACATTTTGAAAACATTTTGTTGGTGTCGCTTCTGTGTCACATTTGACCTTAGGTTGACCTTGGAAGTGCAACTGTCTCCGGGGTCGTCACCCAAGGTCGCAGAGGTGCCAACCAGTACGTGAAGAAATACAAGCTCTCGTTCAGCGGAGACGGCGACTCCTGGACAACCTACAAAGACACTGACGGCTCAGACAAGGTATGGCTACTCCAACAACGATCTTTGTAGACACGACAAAAGTACGGGAACTATCGTAATGTCTACTGCAACTAAACATAATACAAACTAGAAAAGTAACATTTGCAAAGCAAATGCATAATGTTTACCTTCGGATATGGTCTGCTCTGTTAATTCTTACTCAAACACATTCACATACATGTATATGGTGACAGGAGTCTAAATGCCTACAATGAAATTGCCACATTGTGTGTGTGTGTGTGTGTCACATTGTGTAACCCGACATCAGTTACTATGGTGACAGACGTAAACAAAAGAGGCCATTGGCCAGGTCAGAGATTAGTGTTTGGAGAAGAAATGGAAATGGAGCAAAAACAATATGTTTTCCTTCGGTAAACATAATAATTGGATACAAATGAATTAGCATTAGTACAATGTACAATCCTGTTTTGCTTTGCGCAATTAGTCATAGTCTTTTGAGACTAATATGCACGTACAATCCATGTAACCAATGTTTATAATGTAAAGGATATCTCCTTATATGTATTAAACGTGTCAATTGGATGGAGTGTGTAAAATTCTAATGAGCAAGTGGAAAGGACGTTGAATCGTTTGTGCGTTAGAACAACCTATGATAAAGTGAGACATATGATATATGGATGAATGAATAAATGAATGAATGAATCGAGACGTTTTATGTACATTTCATCCCATTGGGCAAAAACAGGTGAAAAAGAAATTAAGGAGGAAATAAGAGACAATCCAGGCCTCATAACGATTAATGGTTATATATACAAGATGAAATCATAAAACATATAGTGTCTGTACCATTCATGTTTCATATTCACCAGTTATGAACTGTTGTCCAGGTGTTCAATGGTAACAAGAATGACCGGGACGCAGTTACCCAGACTCTCCCCTCGCCTGTCACCACTCGGTACATCCGGTTTGTACCCCAGACCTGGCACGGTCATGTCTCTTTGAGGGTGGAGATCCTGGGCTGCTACGGTGAGCATGTAGTTATGGGGTACATTATGTAACATTTTTGCACCAAAAATTAAAATATTTCAAGGCTGAACAAACTTTAAGGTTGGACGTGCACGTGTCTATCAGAAAATTGACCATCTTTCCTGAAGCGCACTGGCCTTCGGGATGCGTGGCGTCAGTAGTGGGTCAATGGTGCCTGGAAGTCGGGCGTGGCGTCGGGTGGTGTAGTGGTTAGAGCAATCGACTGTGAACCGGGAGACCCGGGTTCGATTCCGAGTCGTACCTGTCTGAACATGCGCCCCGACGTTGTGCCCTTGGGAAAGGCACTTTACACGAATTTCCTCACTCCACCCAGGTGTGAATGGGTACCTAACTTCGGTTGGGGAAAGTCGTATTGAGGTCACCTTGTGGCGCCGAATGGCAGCCGCACAGACCCTTGCGACAGTTCCACAAAAAAAATTGTGGAACAAATATGCATATGTGTATCATGTGTATTATTTGATTGTTGTAATTGTTGTGATTTGTATTGATTATTGTGATACCCTGCATCAATTCAGCCGTATAAAGGCTGCGACCGCACGGGTACCGTTTGAACAATAAAAAACCATTTATTAAAAAGTCGATGCCTGCGGCTGTCCTAATTCAACGTTGGTGGATGAAAGAAAATTTCCTCCTTTACGTTTCTTGTGAGGTAGTCTCACTCTAAATGATATCAACAGATTATGAAGAAAGTTTAAACTGTAATTTCCAACAGAAAAAAAGCACCCGAATTCTGTAACGCCACGTCATGCATGCGCAGATGACACACATCACATGACCCGATGAGCAGTGGGTCATGGGTTGCAGAAAGTCTGTGGCGCCCCCCGTCTTTGTTGAGGGGTGGTTGTAATGTCCAATCTTTTTGTTGGAAATTACATTTTAAACTTTAATTGTGATGACTTCTACC
Source organism: Branchiostoma belcheri (assembly GCF_001625305.1). NCBI lineage: Eukaryota > Metazoa > Chordata > Leptocardii > Amphioxiformes > Branchiostomatidae > Branchiostoma > Branchiostoma belcheri. The sequence goes on from NW_017802824.1 coordinate 3,274,053, forward strand.
AACACAGGTGAACTGTCCAGATGATATCAACATATCTTTGTTATCATGTAATTTAATGACTACAATGTGGGTGAAGAAATATGTATGGAAACGGCACGTGATGTTCAGTTACCATTAGTGTCACAATGTTTTTATGCCGTTTTTTAATAGTGTGTCCCCGTCTGACGGCTCCTACAAACGGGAACATGACCACAAACTCCTACCAGGACGTTGTTGACTTTACCTGCAGCACAGGGTACAGACTGCAGGGCATCTCTACTGTAACCTGCCAAGCTGACGGCCAGTGGACTTCAAGCGAACCTACTTGTACTGGTAAGCTATCTTGCGTATACTATATTCACACATTAAACATATAAGTAGCCGCATAGATATAAGCGCCACGTATCTGTAACTGGTGTAGACTCATGTAATGGGATGGCTCTTGTAGCAAGAAAACATTTAGTTCTCGAACTGGTAAAAATTATCGATTCGATAAAATTAGAAGTGCTTGACATATCTTCACCATGATAGAGGACTCTGAAATCAACCTTTAGTTCAGTGGTTGCCAAGTCATTGATTAACAAAAGTTAGCAGATAGTTCATGACCCTTGATAGAGAACTCTGAAATCAACTTTTAATTGAGTCATTAGCAAAAGTTTGCAGATAGCCGAAGACTGAGAGATTCACTCGAAAATTCCGGACCGGGTGTCATTTTTTTTAGTTGGGGAACAGTTTTATTTCTTATTATTTCATTAACAGCAAGATGAACTTTCCTGCTTATATTATTGCTCATAGTTTGTCAGGATCCTTTGGGGATGGAGTCCAGAGCCATCCCGAACAGCGCCATCACGGCATCATCTGAATACGAGCATAACGACGGACATCACCCGTACTACGGCAGGCTGAACAGCAGCGACGGACTGCAGGCCTGGTGTGCAGCTACTGCACGACATGTGGCCGGAGAATGGCTTCAGGTTCGAAATGTTTAGAATATATCAATTGTGTTTTAACTGACCACGAACTCGAACCTGTCTCGTAGTGGTCACTAAATCGTAATCATGTACCAAATTTCATGCACTACATATTTTGTACAATGTATGTGTAAAATGTGTGTAGATTTATTAGGACTTAAAAGGATGTAGACTTTATTTTTGTTAGATTTTATGTCTGACCCTTTCATCTTTCCTAGAGACCTCAATAAATAGTACTAGTGACCTGCAGGCCTATTTGGGCTTCTTGTTAATAAAGTAAAGTTCAAACAAACAAACAAACAAACAAACAATGTTTTCTATACCAAACGGAAAAAAATTCTAGACGTCTATAAATCCATTTGTCGTTTGAGATCTATGAACTGTAACGTTTTTGAATGAAAGACAGTTCAGGATGCCGTTACTGTCCATATTGTGCAGGTTGACTTAGGAGGAGCAGCGATAGTGTACGGAGTCATCACACAGGGGCGGAACACTATATATAACCAGTGTGTGACGTCATACAAGCTGCAGTTCAGCTGGGACGAAAGCTCCTGGACAACCTACAAGGACTCTGACGGGACAGATAAGGTACGGCCGTCTGGTCAGATTTTAATTTGTTCGCCTTGTTGTATACACGTAGGCAGACATTTTGTTGGGGGATTCTGCCCGTACGTGTCACACATTTAGAACCAACCAACCAAGTTTGGCTAAAGTTCGTGAACGTCTAGCTAGATTTAAGCCATTCCTACCTTTCTATAGGGACTGAATTTGAGTTAAATTTGAGTCAAGCTTGACCCACGAAGACGCCCCGAGTTCCCGAGCACTGCTGGCCTAACCAACCAACAATGAAAACCAACCAACAATGACCGATCCACACCACTGGCGTAGCCAACCTCGCAGGACACCAGCCAGCCGCATCCGACATTGCTCAAGAACTGCTAACCATGATTGGGGGAGTTCGACAGTGTTTCGGAAAGCTATATTTTGCCATCAGTGTAACAATGGCTTTAAAGACTTGTGAGATTCCTCAACTGAAGCTGCTTCAAAATGAGGAATCCAATACAGTGAAGCTTAAAACACGATATTCTATTTTCTTGACATAGATTTTGACAGCGAACACGGATGGAGAAACGGCGGTAACTCAACTTCTCCACCAACAAGTCACCACGAGATACGTCCGCTTCGTTGTCCAGACTTGGAACAACCACATCTGCATGAGAGTGGAGGTCCTGGGCTGTATGAATGCCGGTGAGTACACAGTCGATACTGTACATCAGTACGTGCACAGCTAGTACGAAAAGGCACTATCTAAGGCTGTGTTTGCGTATAAATTTCAGGGTAGAGACTTTGATATGGTAGAACTAATGATTCTACCGACAGAGAGGATGATACCTGTTGCTATGTACCAATGCGCAGCATATCCTAAAAAAAGTTACACATTCAATCGCATTACTGGTACATGTAACCTAAAACCTAGATATCCTTTAATGCTTTACGCGTAACGATATTATACTGAACAAGTATCGCAGTTTGTACCAAACAGCCTGAGACTCTAATCGGAGAACGAGTAATACTATAGTCTATGTAGATGGAATGGCAAAAATATCCATTTTAGTGAAATGTATTGAAGATGTCGTCAGAAAAATAGGGGAGGGGGGGCAAAAAATAAATAAAATAAAAGAAGATTTATAAATCATTCTTGAACTTAAAATCAACCTACGATTGTAATTCTTGACCATTAGACTGTCTAGAACCACTGGGGATGGAGGCAGGATACATCGCAGATACCAGCATCACGGCAGCGTCTGTCGCTCACGGTGGTCTGGAGCCGTACAACGGGCGGCTGAACGGTGTGAGAGGACATGGCGCCTGGGCAGGAACTCAAGTTATCGGCGAGTGGCTACAGGTAGGAAACCTCCATCAACTGGGAATCTGATAATTTCCCGTTTTTAATTGGGGTATAACAAAATCAAAAAGGAGTGAAAACTAGACAAGAGAGACAGGAGGTTTTTTAACTATTTCATTTTTTTACAACTTTTCGACGTGACTGAAACATAGACAAAGGAAGGGGAATAGAAAAAGGATGTGCCAAGCTACCCACGACAGGTTACTGTCCAAGTGCTCCCACCAACCCACTCCTACCAACTTGACACATCAAAATAAAATAATGACATAAAAGACAGACATTTCGGTTTTCCAATTTTCCACATGTTGCTACATACAGTAACAGGACAGATTACTAAAAACGGAGACGCAGCCTGTCACCTTCGGTCTTAGCCCAGCGTACGGAGTCACACCACGAGGCCTCAAAGTTTGAAGCCCCGAGGCGGACAAACTCCGTACGCAATTTCGACCTCAATGACTCCTTAATAGATGTCACCAGTTCCGTGTGTGAGGATTGCACCTGCTCAAACACTGCCTTGCATCTAGATGCCTAGATCTTCTGTTTCACCGCGGCAAATATGTATATCAGCACAATCTGATATTTTCCTTCTCGTGAAATTATGTAACTCTAAGTGGAGATCCTGATAAACGAAACAAACATTTCAGGAATGCTTCCTTGCATGTGTCCTTTCTCTGTGGTATCTAGATTTATCAAAGAACAAAGTTAATGTATGTAATATGCTAATTGTTAATAATAATAAGGAATAATTGTTAACTGTGCATGATGAAATTTGATATTTTTCATTCAGTATACGTAGAAGTAGCTCACCTCGAATTTTCAGTCACTGTTACGTCGATCTTCTTCATAAGTGATGTTGATTGATTGCTCTGAGCACGTGACGTTAGGAACAGGTGACTCGAGTAATGAATCGTAATTTCCTGGTAGACGATATCGGCCCCCGTCTCGGTTGATTGTCGGCTGGTAAACTCTAATTTAGATAGCCTCTTTTACTCCCCTCACGAAATACCGATTCAGTGCCCAGTATTCATATTTTGCTTAACGTGTACAGGTTGATTTAGGAGGTGTTGTCAAGGTGCATGGAGTCATCACTCAAGGTCGGATGAATGCTGACCAGTGGGTGACGCAGTACAAGCTTCAGTTCAGCTTGAACGAAACCTCCTGGACAACCTACAAGGATTCTGATGGGTCAGATAAGGTACGTAAAGTTGTCACGTAAAGTAAAACTCGACAATTTGTCGACTGATGTCGTCCCTGAAAGGGCAGTCAAATATAAGGACTTTTGGATTTGAAGCTATGTATGCTCAAGGCTCCAATCATATCTGATTCGAACTGCATCTAGGTATTACTGCTGCAATATTACAAGTTAAATGCAGTCCTAATTTGTGTTCCCTTTGTTGAGAACATCTTATCTGCACTCTTCCATGTGGCAAAAAATATTACATAAGGATGGTCTACATGTTTGAAAAATTACCATTATTATCATTATTGTTATTATTATTGTTTTGTTGTTAACGACTAATTTTTGCCATTACTGTTTACTTATCTAATTCAGGGCTCCACTTAGTCTTGCTTATTATCATTTATCATCTGTTGTTGTGTTTGAAATGGGATACACAAAGAAAATATTCTGTTTCCCTGACATTTCATTTTACATGTAGTGTATTACTGTAATAAGGCTGAAATATACAATAATAAAACGCATTGGCACACTCAGGCAATGTCGTATCCCAATGCTAAAAAAAAGATAGCTCCATGAGTACTGTTACTAACAGATTTTCTTGAAATCAGGTCTTCGCAGGCAACACAGATCGTACTACCGCGGTAACTCACACCCTCCGCCCGCCGGTGTCCACCTGGTACATCCGCTTTGTCGCACAGAGCTGGTCCGGATATGTCGCCATGAGGGTGGAAGTTCTGGGCTGTATGGACACCGGTAATTCAGTTCGCTCTTTTCATACTACTGTTGAGAGATAAAATGCTAGTAATGATGTTGACGGTTGAAAGAATAAAAGGACACCAGGCAAATGCCGCTTGCGTCGTAGTCGTATTGACGCCGCTTTGTTTAAGAATCAACAATTTTAGCAGAAGATTTTTTTGTCATTTTGACAAGAAAACGGCCTTCGATCGACGTATTTGTTTGGTATATGGCTAGTAACCAGGTGTCCAGGTTATTATTTTCTTTTTTTGTATCTTCATTCTCAGGTATAAAAATTCGACACCCCGTGCGGTATGCAATGTAGTATCATCTATCAACAGCTGTTGTCCACTGTAGGAGTTAAGCCTTGTGGGACTAATAGGCCTTACCACACTACAATGTAGATTCAGGAAGTTTTTATTTGCATGTACTGTGCAGCATAATTGTACGTGATATCACCCATTTTATCAAGTTATGTGGCGTTACTGTTAATTAACATTGCATTATGATTAATGTCTGCAAAGGTCAGCAGTGAACTTTATGCATCATACACTTCCCGGAGGTTTGGAATCTCAGACTTCTTGTTCTTGACTGTAAGGTTGTCTAGAGCCGCTGGGACTGGAGAGTGGACGTATCAAGGACAGCAGTATCACAGCATCGTCATCCTGGAGCAACACTCATCATTCGTACTTCGCCCGGCTCAACAAAATCATAGGGACGGGAAGCTGGGTAGGAGGTGTCAACACTCCAGGACAGTGGCTACAGGTACAATGTTGGGAAGGGCCTAGCCCGTTGCCCAGTCTATCGTAGTTTGTGCTTAATCTCCCAGCAGTATGTTTTGTGTGCTGTATTTGTTGTTGTTGTTGCTGACTTGTTTAACGTCTAATATCTCGCTACGTGGCCTCTTGGTACTGGTTTGCGCTTGGTTCAGTTTAGAGTAAAGTTTTACAACATTAATGTATTGTGTATTGCTAGTAGTGTGCGAAAGACGTCTGAATATTTTGTATGTATGTAAACTATCAGATGTTCATGTTCTTCTGCCATTTCTTTTTTTATAATAAATTTAAATTAAAAACTGAATTAATGGCTGCAAATACAGTAACAAATTGGCCCGTAGAATTCACTTACAGAGATATTAAGGACGAAAAAAAAAAAGATATGGCGTGGAACAATTTTAGATGCATCAAGCTAAATTTAAAATTTTTATTTAAAAATATAGGAAGAAAGTTGTAACATGGGTAACATGTTTGCTGTACAGGTTGACTTGGGCGGAGTAGCGAAGGTCCAGGGAGTTATAACTCAGGGTCGGGCGAATACTGGCCAGTGGGTGAAGTCATACAACCTCCGGTTCAGTTGGGATGAAACCTCCTGGACAACCTACAAGGACTCAGACGGGTCAGATAAGGTACGGCCGTCTGGTCGGATTGTATGAGGGTCTGCGTGTTTATTTCCGTGATGACTGGTTGGCTAGTGGCCGGGAATAGGTCAGCAGTGGTAGTGGTTACAAGTCTAATATGACTCGAATTTAACTCAAATTTGATTCGATTCGTGTCGAAAGGTAGGTTAAGCATAAATGTGGTCAAACTGCTCCCTAACTTCAACGTTACCCGATTTGGTTGGTTGGTGGTCTGGAGAAGGTCCTGGATATGTGCATGGGGCTTAAGATAGAGAACCACCTATAGTGTAAAAGTTAGTTAACGCACGTGATGCATAGGGCGGAGCCCATCTCCGGTTCAGTAGCCCTTGGGCCACACAGTTTTGCAATCACTTTAGCAGGGGGCTAGTTCAATGGTAGTGGAGTGTGTTTGACGTGTATTTGGCGAGCACAGTACCCACTTGCACCGGTAGTGTGTACATGGCAATGTTATTTTTTTTTTATATCAGGTTTTTACGGGAAACACGGACACTATCACCGAGGTAACTCACGTCCTCCGCCCGCCGGTTTCTACCAGATACATCCGGTTTGTTGTCCAGAGCTGGAACCGACATCAAAGCATGAGAGTAGAAGTCCTGGGGTGTATGGACACTGGTAAGTCAGTTAGAACTCAGCGAAAGCATCTGATGATAGTTTCGTTCAAGAAATTAGGATATACAGTGAAGTGAAATAAAGTGAATGAAATAGTTTTCGAACAAAGAGCGCTGAACAGAGATCTCATTACCTTCTCCAAGAAGTTTCATTTTCGGTCCCGTTCGTGTGTGTGTGTGTGTGTGTGTTTGTGTGTGGGTATACGTACGTGCGTGCGTGTGTGCGTGCGTGTGTGCGTACGTGTGTGTACGTGTGTGTGTGTGTGTGTGTGTGTGTGTGTGCAGGCTCCTGGGTGAGTGGGAAGTTTGATACAGCGTTTTGAAGAGTTTTTAACGCGTTCTCTCGGATTGTAGGATGGCCGGCTATTAAAATAACGCGTTAAAAACTGTTCAAAACGCTGTATCAATATTGTGTCTCATGCGTTGATGAAGGAGGCTAATTGTTTTCTTCGATAGGTTGCCGATCACCCTTGGGAATGGAGTCCCGACACGTTCTGGACGACAGAATAACCGCGTCGTCTGAACATGGTGGTGAGACGTGCAGGACGAGTCTGGGCCGGCTGAACCAGGCGGGCACTGCGGCCTGGTGTGCGGGGAATACCACAGCCGGAGAGTGGATACAGGTAGAACTAGAAATGTTTTTTAAAGCTGGCCGGGGGCAAAAATGGGAATAGCTGGTTGGGTGGCGTGGGTGTGATGACGATTTGTGACTCAAATAATTGGCCACCTTGCATCTTTCTATATTTTGTAATTATAGTGATATTTTGTAATTATAGTGAATTAGCGCTTACCCGCATTAAAAAACTGCATCACTTCTTCTTTCATAAAAAGGCCAGTCTTCTGCTTGGTTTTCATCGATATGGTAATGTATTGTGCACTTAGAGTCATAATGACCCCCACCCTCCTAAATGATTTAAAAGGTTTCCCAAATTTTTCTTTAAAAAGTTAAAATTATTGGATGAATGTAAAATGCCTTTGATTTGTGATATGAGCGATGCTTTTGGTTTAGGTTGATCTGGGCTTTTCCATGGTTTCGGGAGTGGTGACACAAGGTCGAGACGCCCTACTGATTGCAAGTGTACCGCAATATGTGACGTCATACAAGCTCCTGTTTAGCAACGACGGCGACTCCTGGACAACATACAGGGACTTGGACGGCTTGGATAAGGTAGACCACTAAAATAGAAACCCATTTAAGGTTCTAATTACCTTCAGAAGCAAATCATTTGTGTCGCAAGAAGTGTTCCCTACGATAATGCCAACTGCTTGTAAAGCTGAATGGTAAAAGAGAGGCAAGATAGTTTATAAACACTGTTCTGTTTGGTCTCAATCAAAAGCATTCATTTGCATTTGTACGAGTATATGGTGACCAGCTATGTACTGCTACATAATGTAGGGTGTCTCCTACAGCACCAGTTACCATGGTAACAGACGTCTGGTCCAGGTCATAGACCTTATGTGTTTGTAGAAGAAGATACAGCAGAAACAATATTGTTTTCCCTCAACGTGAAATAAAAATGTTGACTGTACCGCCGCCGTCGACGATTTTCCATTTTTCACCAGTTTTTTTTTTTCTTCCCTTTAACCAGGTTTTCACAGGTAACAGTGATGCGACGACCCCCGTTGTTCAGGCCCTTCACCCGCCTGTCACTACCAGGTACATCCGCGTGGTGGCGCTAACCTGGCACAACTGGATCAGCATGAGGCTGGAGGTCCTGGGCTGCTACGGCGTCGGTATATCGGACTATTGAACGTCTTTATTTGGGAATATTGAACCTGCGAGAGTGGTATTGGTTGTTTGAACACATGTCACGTTTTGTGCAATATATATATTATAGATTTTTGGAACTAAGCATCAAATCATTTTTTTCTTGCTTTAGGCCACACCAATTCGATTTGTTGGTTCTCAGATTATTTTTCAAAAACAATATGATGCGACAGGGCGAAAAAATAAAAACAGACCCAGGCATCCTATGATAGCCCCAGAAGCTATTAAAGGAACCATGATGTCAACATACCGGTCTGGTTTATAACTAATTACAATAAATTTAGAACTTTTTATAAAACCAAATTGCATTAATAGATGAAAAAATCTTAAGAGGCTTTCTTCCACTGTTTGGGCCAAAATATGAGCATCTGGGAGTTGGTTCAGAACCTGAAACTGTTTTTTTTTTTCAAATAAAAAAAAATGAAGTGGGTGAATCCAAGAAGAACCAATCACTTAAATTGGTGTGGCCTTACATATAATTGCCTGGGACATACTTTATGTCAATGGTATATTATCCCCATTGCACTGCCACAAGATTTTGTGAACTTACCCCAGTTTGTAAAATAGTCAGTCCAATCTTACCTGCAATACTTGCATTAAAAATATTATAATATAATATATGTATATAATTATATATACAGGTTGTTTTTAGACCCCTGCAAATGATAGCTTTAGTTTCAGTTTTTATTCGCACTTTAAAACAAAATGTAACAATACAGATACAAGAAAATATAAATGAAATGTAACAGTGCAGGGAGGCCGGAAGCATAAAATGCTTATGAGGAGGCCTCCCTTCATATCGTAAGTAACAATTCAAATAAATCGGATAAATAAGAAATAAATAAGTGATAGACTCAACAGATACAAAGTCAACAGTAGTATGGTCCTTCATAGTGAATTTTTTATTTCAACAAGGACAAGTTTAGCATAGCTAAGCCCAATCATCCCTCTTAAGGCACACATATATAGCAAAACATCTTTTAACTCACAGCAAGCAAGAATCCTAGAGCCGTACATATATGATCATAATTGCTATGACCAAAACACACACACACATATATAGAGAACAATTACAAAAACAGAGTGACATTTAAAGTGTTAGATTTACTCATTATATAACTTTATAAAAATAACTCAGTAACATCTGTTCAAAATGATTTGAAAAAAGATAGACTCTAGCTTTTAAATTTGAAAACTTAGAAATCATTATTTTGAAGGGACGGTACCATACTGATAAAGAGTTTTCAAAACTGGATGGATTCATAAATTGTTCTGTCATATTTAGTAATTTCTTAGTAATATCAGTCCTCAATTCAATGCAAAACTGCATTAATAAGCAAAGATTTAACTATTGACAGAAATGTCCAACTGAACTTGGTGTAACATTGTTGTTTTGCTTTGATGACTTAAAGACTTTGAATGAAGACAAGTTCTGGCCAGCCTGACTTTTTTTTCGTTGTCTCAATTTTGAAATCTCGACCAAATGTAACACTAAACTCCTGCATTTTGAGAGGCAAATTTTGCTGGTACTCTGACAAAGTTTACTTGGTACTCTGACAAAGTTTACTTTAAAATTATAAATGACACCTCTTTCCATATCTTAACATCACGGATCGGGTAATTTTTTTGTCAGTCATGACCAGCAAAATTCCTTCAAATGACGGAAAGATGGGCACTGGCTAGAACAGTGAAGTATTTATAAGAGCAACAGTTACAGTACACAAAAATACATTCAGAACATTAAACAAAAGGGTGTGTTTGAAACAATTGTGCTTAACCTACATGTAGTACTTTTCTACTACATTGTACATGCTTGTATGAATCAATATCTGTTTGAAATTGCATATAGTCTGTAGCACCAGCTTCCCAGGATCAAACATCCTTTAAAAACATTAAAGCATTTCAGAATTCTCCCCCTTTTGTGTATATTTATCAAACAACTGCAATATCACCAATGCTCCTTTTTTTTACATTTGCTCCTGGTAGATACACAGTAAACTGCAATGTTCTATACCCAAAACGTTTAAAGATGTCATAGAATGTTTTCCTATTAAAACCTTAGAAATTGTGCAGTGTACACTAAAACACACACAAGCTTTACTTAGCTTGACTGTAGGTGTTTAGTATGTCACTGTTTCTGAAGCCCCTGTAACATATAACTGAACATGGCCTACTGAACACTGCCGAACTCCCCCCAACCATGGTTAGGAGTAGGTTGGGAGCAAGGTTGGCTGGTGATTGACGAGGTTGCCTACTGTTCGGCTGTGTCAGTCTTCACAAAGACAGACAAAAGACCCCTTTTCAACCTTACAAACAATTTCATTCACTTCCTATATCTCTTAACAAGCTCAATATTGATAGATTATGTGAAGTAACATTATATATAATATGCAAACCATGTGCAGTGCACACTCCTTACACAGCAGCATTTTTGGACGGATTGTCAGTCACAAAATTATGTCATAATATATTAATTAGGCCCACCAAGTTAATTAGTTGGTTCTTGGATTTGCTGACTTCATTTTTTTTCTGATTTGCAAAAAAAAAAAAACAGGTTCTGAATGAACTCCGAAGTGATCATACTTTGGCTCCAAATTTGTTTGAGAAAATTAATTCCTTGTCTAAATTTTCTATTTGGTAGTTTTTCGATCTATCAATGCAGCGGTTTGGATGAAAGTTCAAAATTCTTTATTTATTTTCACCATCTGGGTGATGTCGTATGGCTCTCAGTGGTAGCATTTAGGCCTGTTATCTTAGGATAATTGAGGCTTTTTTTTTGTTTTGTTTTGGGGTTTTTCACCCTGTTGCTTCAGAAAGATCCCAGAACCGTATAATTAAATTGGTGTAGCCTTACTTAAAAGTAGCAGTAGTATACATTAGACACCTGATACATGTGCTTCCTTCACATGTATACAGCTGGCAAGCTATATACCCAGTAGTAAACATCTGGAACTCTCTGGGTAACACTGTCACACAAGGAGTGCATGAGCAACCTTAAAACTTGTTCAAGAACTGTTCCTTGGTGACAAATTCTTAAAGTCTTTACTATTGTACATCGGGTCAGTGACATCTTCCTTCAAAGCAGCAGCTTGGTATTGTTATTGCATGGTTGTCATGGAAACATGTTACCCTGGTAACCAACTTCTGCAGGTTGACCTTGTAGTATACTCAAGGTGACAAAACCTGGAAAGAAAAAAAATCATATAGTAGGTTTATTTGGGGCCTATTGGGGATCTAAGTACAATGTTCATAAAATGTGCCTTTTGTCAATGTGTATACATTATAAATTATGATAATCATTATTTGAATTACAAATTAATTTGAATTCGTGCTGGACATGTGTTTCAAAATGGGGATGAATTTTGATTAGATTTTTTTCTTTCTTGTTTATTTCGCTTTGGCAATCTCTAGTGATTGAACTTAAACAATACAATTGAATTTGAAAGTAAAACTTGCATGAGGACACTTATGAAATACAATTATAAAATAAGTTAAAAACACATTTGCTGAAAATTCTTTGTCTCATTCACCAACCTAAACCCCTGTTGCCAATTTAATGCACCCTAAAAGCTGAGTTACATGTAGGAGGGAATATAATGTAAGTCTGTTATATCTCCTATTCAGCCTGTATGAATATAAGTATAACCTGGTAGATATGCTAGATAGGTAGATATACTCTGTACTTCCTGAGGGTTGAAAGAAGGATTTGCATATAAACAGGTTTTCTTCCCCAAGTCTTTGCAACGTTAAGGCTCTATATGGGTTTTTAGTAGTAGCTTTAGTAATGCATGTTTTCCTCCAAGATGACCTGAAGAAAATCCCAATTTTAAGGTCGCTAGTTTTAGTCTCAGTGGGAGGCCAAAGCTGTTTCTCCAGTTTAGCTGTTGTATTTATAGCATAAAGGCAAGAAAAACACTTGCCCTTTCATGGGAATACTGAAGTAATGGCTCCAGGCTACCAATTCTCTATTGGTATGGGGTTAAACCAGTGTTGTAGCCAGCCTAAATTTTCTGTCGGGTTAATATTGCTTGACATCATGAGATATCAATGAATATTGTTGAGCATGTAAGGCACATTAGGCTTGGGGATCCAGGGGAATGATGCTCTCCCAAGAAATTTTTACCCTCTGAAATACTTAAGTTCCTGCATTTTCATTTAGGCAAATTTTGCCAGTAGATTTAAGTTTAGTTTAACGACAATTCTCTTTCCATAATCTTAACACACCAAGTAGCAAAATTCTACCAAATGACGGAAAGAGGCACTGACTAGAAGTAGAACACTCTGTGAGTGGGTTAAACTGCTTGCTGAAATAGTAAATGGGGATTAATTAGAATTATATGCTTCATATCATTTAACTTATTACATTGACCTCTTCCAAAAGAAAAAAAAGTATACAACACAAAGTTATTTCAACCATGGTATAATCACCTGCAGATTATCCGTGACCTGTGGTCGTCAAGGCCACAGGGCCCCACCTCATGCTGTCCTCCATCTGCCCCTGCCCGTACATGTTGGTCATCATGTTGCCCCCGGTGATGATATCCTGCGTCGTGCGCTGTGTCTTACACGTCTGGACGTGCTTCAGCGTCTGTCTCAGCTGCTTCTGCAGCTCACGAATGATCGACCGCTGGTCCACGTTCGGCCACGACGCCTTCTTCGTCGCCTCGTTGAACGGATACGTGAGGATGAAATCTCCTACCCGGGGCAGCGGGCCCTGCGCCCTGTTCTTGTTCTCGGAGTCCTGAGCGACATTAGTAGTTCTCTGGTACAGTGGTCTACGCGGCCTGCTACCGCTTGTCATGGAAGTGGGGGTACTGGACAGACTGACCCTACGCCCAGTATCAGTTCTGTTCACACCTGAATTTCCCACCTGTGCAGATTGGTTAGATTGTCGGTTTAAGGGATAAGAGTACCTTCTCCTGGGGCTCTGCACCTTTGGTTTAGTAACTGATGTCTTATCTTGGGTATTAGTTACGGTTGAGGTGTCTTCTTCAGCAGAGACACCTTTGTTTCCTGTACTACTCTCATCTGTCTCTTCTTCCACAATGTTTTCATTGGCTCCCTTTTCAGAAGACTTGTTATCATTGGTTGATGCACTGCCCTGTTCATCATTTGAAACTGCCTCCTGGTTGGCTGATGACTTAGGAGAGGCACTGCCGGGATTGGCCACTTGGTCTGTGGAGGGGGCAGACTTTGTTTTGATTCGTTGCTCCTCTAACATCTGTGCCCTGCGCGCTGCAGTTGCCGTGGTGATTTTATGGCTCTTGCTTTTTTCCCTCCTTACTTGGAACGACATTTTCTTCCTCTGACCGGGAGTCTGGCCTTGAACCTCAGGAAGCGACAACCTCCGATTTAGATTCTGGACAGGCGTGGTCCTCGGGGAGGTGTAGTCGGTTCTACGTCCCTCCTTGATGGGCTCTAGTCGACTTTCCTCCTCGCCCTCACCATGGTTACCGTCTCTATGGCAACCATCTCCGTCCTCTTCTACAGTTGCGTCGTCTCCACTGAGACTGGGGCTCTGACTGCTGGTGCTGCTACCCAGGCTTGTGGTGGAGCCGCGGCGCGGTGACAGAGGAGGCAACGTCGGGCTAGTACGGGACGACCCCTGCTTCAGGCCTTTCCCGTTCCCTGTGGAAACCATGCCCGCCCTTGGCGAGGGACTCTGCTTAGCATTAAAGCTGCCCCTATGCCGGAGAGTACGACTGTATCGCGGCGAGGAGGCGCTGTAGGCTGCGTTGATTTTACTCGCACGGAACTCTTGGCCACCCCGTTCACAGTCCGACTCCTTGAAGTTCATGATTTCAACAAAGTCGTGCAGCATCGGCTTCTTGACTATCAAGTCAGCCTGGCAGTCCACACTCAGGGCGGGGCTGAAGTTCACCTCCAGCAGCCACGGCTTCATATTCTCGTCTATCAGTATGTCGAAACCGAACAGCTCGCAGCAGTACGGCGCCTTCGGAACAGTCGGAACCTGACACAGCAGCGTCAAGGTCACGATATTGCTGATCCGTTGCCACAGCATGCGGTCATCGAGATTGGATTGGTGGAAATACGTCCGGAGCTGCGACAAGGTCCACTTGCACCCTGGCCCTACGCGCTCTTTGTCTGTAGAGTAGGAGGGGCTAAACTTGTTGATGCTGGTGTTGGTAAGATGGGAGAAGACATTGTCAATAGTGGAGAGGTCAAACTTCTCGGTGCTAAAGCGTACAATACCCTCCTGGTAGATGTAGACCGTCAGGGGATGGAAACTCGGTACGCAGACGTAGATACGGAGGTCGAACTTGTAACCGGATATGAGCAGCGGGTTGGTCATGTATCTTTGCACCACGGCTTGACAGTCGTACGTCAGCTCGCCGAGGTCACGGAATATGAAAATCCCGCGCCCGCGCGACATGTCCGCAGGTTTGCATATCCAGAAGTGCGGCTTGTCGGGTTCTGTTTGCTTGATCTTCGTGTACTCTGCTACAAACTTTGTGTAGTCGTTAGGAAGGTTAAACGCTTGCGGGCTGAAGCTGTAGACCGTCGGGCCATACACGCCTCTCATGCGCCGCAGGTTACGAGCCAGACAGTCCTTCTTCGTGATGGCGTCTGTCTTCGGGTAGTGGTTGAGCCGCTGCCATGACATCGTCTGATTATAGTCGGAGACTCGGAATCTCGTTGTACGCCAGTGCAAGTTCCAGTCATACTCCTCGTGTAGGTCTTCATCCCACTCTAACCACGAGCGCTCCAACAGAACTTGTCGTACCACTTCCGGCACGTTATCGGAAAGACGGAATATCAGCGCCTTATCTTCACCTTGAGATGACATTTTTCTTACTATAAATGGACGGAATGATAGAAAAAATGTCAGAGTTTTGTCTTCACATAGTCTTATGTTCTTCCATTGTAGGAAGTTTCCCACACGTTAACTTTGTGATTTTTCAGTCATGTTGAAGAGACTTTTGTAGATGGATCTGCACTGGTCTGCTTCTCTTCCTTCATACTGGATCTGCAACAAAGCAAAACAACTGTTACAGTGTAAGAACTTATTCTCGTGTTTAAACCTTTTAATTTCTAAAACTCAAACTGCAAGTCATGCAAGCCTCAGAGAAGCCTGGCCTATACAAATAGCCTTAGGTAAACTCTTTTCGTACTGCACTTGTCTGCCTGAAAGAAACCCAATGTGGCATGACAGAACTTTTTACATACCTCACAGTGCAGGGCCCAAAATACCACCTGCATATGCAGGTTAGTGCAGGCAAACCTGGAGCTATGCATGCCAGGTATTTCTGATGTCTACCTGCACCTAACCTGCACTGGTCCATTTATAGGGCAGTGCTAATATCATAATTACAAAATTCAATGTATATGTACTTAGGTATATTTGACTGCTACGACCTATTAA
This sequence comes from Branchiostoma belcheri, assembly GCF_001625305.1. NCBI lineage: Eukaryota > Metazoa > Chordata > Leptocardii > Amphioxiformes > Branchiostomatidae > Branchiostoma > Branchiostoma belcheri. The sequence goes on from NW_017802824.1 coordinate 3,290,001, forward strand.
GTGTAAAAGCATTTTTGATAAAAGCAATAATGGCAATAGTTTCTGAACAGTTTTTAGATTAAATATGTTAGATCTGTACTTCTGAATTCCAAGTGGTTCAGATAAAATTTGTCTGGTGCAGGTGATTTTCAATGTTACCTGCACCTGAATGCAGTAATGCAGAAAAAAGTACAAGGGTTAGTACAACTTATGACCTCACCTGTTGTAGTATTTTCTGCCATGCCCTAACCACAAAAGCTATGAAAATTTGTCCTTTTCTTCATTTTATGACCTTAGTTAGCCGTTATACTCAGTAGCGGGTACTGGTGCATCTAGTGTGGCCCAGCTTTGTGTGTGCAACAATAGCACAGGTCACACCGGACACTATAAATAGAAGGTAAGCGATTGTGGCAGGTAACATGAGCATAACACACCGGCTTATGCAACACACACTGTTTTGTTTCCTCTGGAAGCAAGAAAGTTTATTGGTTACCTTTGATACTAGTGATAGGGAAACCAGACTGTATATGGCTCTATGTTTAAGTTTCTTTGGTCACTTCACTGGACATACTGGCGTTAGGTGGACTGGAAAGTGGCCCACAGCCGGTCAGAGATCGGGTTGCTAGGTTACCGTATTGTCTGTCACATTCACATGGTTCTATAGGACTGCACATGCCAGAACGAACTCTGCTTTATAACCGATACTACTCAACATAATGGGAGTCAGGATCACATGTAACAACATGTGTGGGAGGGGGTTACTGACCTTAATGATTATAAAATGGAAAAAAATTCTGCAAAGATTGCATGTAATTCAAAGAACATTTAAGTGTGACATAATGTTTTGGCACTGTGTTATATAATTTTTGTTGAGTGACAAACTGTACAATTTCTAACATTCTGCTAGTGGATACTTACATGATTGTGTAATATTATGTGATTGCTGACATTGTTACTCGATCATGTACAGTCAGTAATATTTCATAACACTTTATAATTTAAGACCATAGCACAATCAATCTCTGTTTCTATCATTCTCTGGAAGTCTGAATTTTTAAAGACGTCACTGTCACCAAAAGGTTGACTTTTCTATTGATTGTAAAAGTGTCTTTTGAACCGTTGCCAGGTATGAGTGTACTAACAAAGTAGACTACTGCAATGTCAGGCTGTGGTCACTTCTCAAGCTCAATGACTTTTTGTGTCAGTACTAGCCACAGTCCTAATATTACATTACAAGCAACAGTAAAGCCTTTTCATGCTGGTAAAAACCCTGTTGTTTGACATTCTGTTTATCCCATAACAGTTTTCTGTTTTTTCTACAATAGCATCTCTTAAGCCCCAAACTTATTTCTCCTTTCAAACAGACATTTGTTTTAAAACTTGTGGCAAAGAAATTACTGTTAGAAAAAACATTCTGTCCGTGCTTTGTGTCTCTCATGAGATTGGATTTGAAGTCTTTTGTGAAGGCTTGGCAATGGTGACGCAGTTGTATGAAGAAAACTAATGACTTTAAGTACAATGTGTGTCAATTTAATTACCCTACAACGTCTGGATGGCTGAATACGCTTTACGTAACTTAGTTCTGCTGAGTGTTAGGGGGGACAATTAAGAGTGACAGCGTACTGGTCGTTGCTATGGCAACACCGTGCGTATTTGTTCTTCTACTGTGCGTGCTGAACAGGTGGAATGTCAGTATCGTCCCGGATTATTCACGCGCTGCCACCTCTGCGGACAGGCTTCGTGCCGGGTTTAAAAGAGTCACTTAATCTCGCGCTGACAGGGGATCACCGAAAAACTTCGAAGTTTTTTTCACAAAGTCGTGACGCCAAAAAAGGTTCCGCTGACTGAGCGCACTTTGTAAACATGTGTCAGACTTTGATAGATTATGCTAATGTTTGAGTAACGGTTTTAAAAGATTCATCCTTTGTCTTTTCGAAAGATAATACTTTTAAAAAAAGTCACAACAAAATCAAAGTCAACACAAATTAACTAACTTTATATTACGACCTTAAGTTTATGTAAGCTTAATCATGAGAATTATCATAACATGAAACCTAGCAGGGTACAATAATTTGATTCCTGTATAGTATTGAATTTCGTCTCTATATTAAACCTCTTTGTTTTCCATAATGATGATGAAAATGCACTTAAGAATGGCAGAGAATTCGAATTATTGCTAATTTGCTAATAAAACAACCTCCTAGCCAACAGATTACAGGCAATTTTGGTCCTCGAAAGTCAGGCTGGCATTCAAGGCCTTGACCTTCTGGTGCAAAAAGTACCCGACTGTGTACTCAAAAACCCTTTTGTGCCTTCCTCCAATAGTTGGAGAGTGCAATATAATAATTGATGAGATATATAATAATTAATGAGAGGAGTGCTGCACCTGATCCATCGTGGGAGGTTAAGACTGTGACAGGTCTGTGTGACGATATAATATTGACTTGACGTCTGGGTTTGCTTACAGAAGGAGACCTGAGTCTAGATCATTACATCTCGACCGGACGCACAAAGCACATTATCAAGGTTCAAGTGGGCCATAATTATAACTCTTAATAAATAATCGTATGTAAGGCCACACCAGTTTAAATATGCGCATTTTGGAGCTGATTCAAAAGAACCTGATTTTTTTTTGTTTTGCAAATCAGAACAAAAATTAAGCGGGAAAGTCCAAAAACCACGATTAAATTGGTACCGTATGGCCTTATTTAAAAACTAAATAGGAGTTTGCATATATCCAACAGACAACTTTTAATTATGATACATGCATTTGAAAAAATAACAAAATTCTTTGAATACCTGCTCTATATTTAATAATCCTTACAAACACCCTAATGTTAGATCTACTTGGCTGAGTGCATATCCCTGGAGTAACTTTTGAAATGGAAACAAAACATTGCTACAACATGAGTCTTAAGTTTCTTTCTTCTGCGTCATCTTCTTTGCTGGAGGATTTGAAGGGCTCTTGTAACTTAAGAAAGTTGGTATTGCGTGACATCATACGTGATGTTGTTATAGCTGTGACTGCTTAAACTTAAAGGCAATTCTAATACAATTTGAGGGCCACAAAGCAAGACGTATTCTGGATGGGAAAATCTGTCTGAATCACTCTGATATTGATATTTTAACGTACTGCCATTTTTTTCCACATCGTCATTTATACTTGAAGCGTTTGAAATAAGCTAGTACCTTTATTTTTTGGTACCACCAATAAATAGCTAGAACCAGTCTACAATACAAAACAAGCAACCATTTCCTGTCAGCGACAGAATGACCAGAAAATTGGCTTGAAAACTTTACTGCCCTGACATCTGACTTTGGGTGCCTTTAGCTTAAAGTTTAAGAAATCAGTACCTGTCCTAATCATTCTTATTTGCATAAAACAGTCAAACCAAAAAAAAAACTGTGCCACAGCAAAAAGGTATAGCAATGAGTTGAAGAGCCTTTCAATGGCAAGCGTATTGGTGGAAGTATTCAGTTTCAAGTGTGGTCGAACGCCACGTAGACCAGAATGGCTTTGAATGAATCTCCATCAATCAGTAAAGCGGATACTCTGAAGCTCTGCGAAGTACTCAGGTATCTATTCAGGTAGACTTAAGTTGGTAACAGGAAGCAATACTGTGCATATGTAGAGTGAGAAACTCTACTCTCTGCCTCTTCAGTTCAAAAACTTCAACTCAAGAGTCAGAAGAAGTAGTCTGACTTTAGTTTAAAAATCGCAGTGTGGAGAAATGTAGTAAACAATTAAAGTACAGCCTACCACTAGTACCAGTTAAATTGTGATCCAAGTCTTCATTTCTTTATTTTAGGGCAAAACAATTAAGCAGACTACTACTTCCGTCCATCCGGATCATAAAAATTAAAACAAGAACATCCCACCCATATGCATTTCTTTAGGACTTTTTAAACACTGTCTTAAGTTCTACCATACCATTGAGTCCCCTTTCTAAACTCTCATCAGAATATTCCCGTGTACACCGGATATTTCTGCACATACCAGGCAGTTCAAGTGGGGCATCGGTATTTTGGCAACATGACATGCGTGCAAATTTTGTTTGGTAGCACTGTGGTAGAAGTCAATGCCCTACATGCTTGAACAGTTGGAAAGTACAGTTAATGTTAGGTACAAGAATTCCACACCAAACATTAATTTTAAGGCTCTTCAAGGGGCTGGGGCTGCGTGGTTTTGTGATGGACCAGTGCAGGTTAGGTTCAGGTAGACATCAGAAATACCCGCACAGCTCCAATTTACATTTGTAACTAATGCATATACCCAGTACATGGACCAGTGCAGGTTAGGTGCAGGTAGACATCAGAAATACCTGCACAGCTCCAATTTTACCTGCACTAACCTGCACATGCAGGTGGTATTTTGATCCCTGGCTAGGTCGTGTTAAGTAACCATACTTCCCTCTTATCTAGTTTGTGTACTTAGTTAGTACATTATGTTATCAAAACACGAACGCCAGACATATTCATCTGAACAGAAGTACACTACAGGTAATATGAGCATTATGACAGCCAGCAAAAGTGCAGAGTCATGATAGAACTCTAATATGGGTGCTCGGTGTACAGTACCAGTCAAATGGGGTCATCTGGACCCGTATAATATGTATTACTTTTATGTAACGCCTCATTTTCTAAGACTCTGTATAGAGAGTCTTATTTTAATAAACGATTCAAGCAGTCAGGTATACATTATATATATATATATATATATATATAATGTTATATATATAAGTTACACAAAAACCTGAAGGAAGTTTATATTGGCAAAGTTAACTCAAAAAAATTTTACCCAAATGATCAGCTGTCAACATTACAATATAACAAAAGCACTGCAGAGTCTCTAGATCTACATACCTCCTATAAAGGTGTTCACATATAACTTATCAATGCAAATTACCTATCTAGACAACAACACCAGCCAAATTGTATATGCCCTCTTATTTAGATTAATGATATATTAATAAAATTTAATATACTATATAATAATGATTCTGTCAGCACCCTGGCTCAGGCTGTACTAATATATAGTACTTGTCAGCTGTACTTGTCACCAAAGTATCCAGAGCTGTGCCTATCCAGTTCTATATACAGTGTACGAGGTATGCCTGTTAGGGTTAAGGATCAGGCATACAGTAAGTATTAGTTAGAGTAGAACTGGATAGTTTTCAGGTATCCGAGAAGGTAGATTTGTTTCAGGATTTGTTCTGGACTTTCCAGAACAGCGTCTGTGCGTAGTTTTGGATAAAGCACGGTTCTAGATACAGACACCGCAGGATAGACCACAGAACACCTGTGGACACCTGTAATTGTGACCCATATGGGAATCTCACCTGTTTTTCCCAGCTACGACATTGGTGTGCCCTTAACGTACACAAGATACTGTCTTAATACAAGTTATACCTTAAGAAAAACGTTGTAGTCTAGGACAAGAAACTGGAGTAAAACGTCTCAGTCTGCAAGGATTTTCCGGTTGAGTCGTAAGGATCACTTCAGTAGATCGTGAGAAAAACCTCTCGAAACCGGGGAGGCCTAATCCCTTGGTTGGTGGAGCCCCGAACGTACAACAATTAGACCAACAAAGAAGGAAGTGTACTTACGGCTCAGCGATCAATAGCTGCGGCTGGCGGCCCGGCAAATATTTGGGTGAACGTGGAAACAGTGTCACAACTTGTTCGAGTGGAGTGTGGGGTAACCTGGAAAAATCGATGTCTGGTGGTGGAGCTGTCAATTTACCAGCGGAGTTCTAACATACGACAGCGGTCCTGAGGAGCGTGGCCAGCCGAAGCGGTCCCGGCGACTCCATGGCAAGTCCGTTGCCTTGGATTTGTCACCTTTTGTGGCCGTCTGTTTGTGTTAGGATCACCTTTATGGTGCCACCCCCGCCCACTACTGCGAGTTCTGGTAGGATAGAACCTGACCTCGTGCCGGGAGGTCATCAGGCTATTCCACATTTTTGATAGGGGTGTGATAAGTCAAACTGAAAACATATTTACAACAGCCAGGATTTTTATCTCATTTACGCTCAAGATACACCAAAAATAACGTTATAAACGTATAAATAATTTAGTTTCATAGAATAAGTGTAACATTTTAAAGCTGTTTATGAATATATATAAATGTAAACCTACCTCGCGCGAAACTGTGAAAATGGAATCGTTCAAAGGCCCCAAGGCTTCATGCACACCTGTCATTTCGACCAATCACAGTCCACCATTTTCTCCACAGGGGCCACAGGCGACCAATCGCCGTCGCCCATTCTGCCCCCAGGTAACCAGACACTCATTGAGGAACATGTACCGAGTCACTGCACCATTGATGTAACCAGGTAACACTATCAACACCACAGAAAAGGCCTTCACTCCGAAAGGGCCCTTCTCTCGCCGCTGTCCACACTCATCATAGGTTCTTCAGCTTACTGATTGAAATGAGAACACCCTGGTCTTTTCACGGGCACAAAGCGTTTTGTTGAAAGCGTTTTTTGGTGGCCACACAATCCTAGCGTTTGGTAGCGCCTGGTCAAATGGAACGCCAATTACTTGTTTTGTTTTGACTTAAGCATAACAGTTGCAGCATAAAAGAGCAAAAACATAGGACGACGGGCGATGTAATACAAGTGCAGATTCCGTAGACCTTATAAAAATTACACCTGTTAATCTTTTGAATTCCATGTTTTAGACAGAATTCCCCCAGGACGTTATACTTTTGTTGACACTTTCAGTGGCCATGCGGTGTGACCAAGAGTTCGCTTTTGTGTATCAAACCTAACATTATTTCACCAGCTTGAGACTGAAGTTGTGGCATTAATCAACTTCATCTCACGAAACTAACCAGCAAACTTTTCCAATTTATAATCATTAAAGTAGACAAAAATATACCTTGCCGTCGAATAAATATAATCCGATAATCTCTTTAATCGGACCCAAGTGTATAAAAGTGTCCAGTTTATGGGACAAGCTGTCGCGACATATTGTTACATCGATCTATCAAACAGTATACATGTGGTTCACAGTAGCAAAGTACAAGCGTGTGATCCCCACACACTAGGTCCTCTAAGACCCTAATGTTCATCTGATAATCCTAACGTTGCTATGAAGCGGCGGTGTGACTTTGGTATGTGTGATAAGCTAACGCTTACATATAGCCCGGAGCACGGTCGGCTAATGGATGCACAAACAACACGTAGAACTTTATTGACACAACAAAAAGTACAGCGACTTTCGTAAGGTCTTCAACTTTTTTTTTATTGACTTAATAGTTCACCAGAAAACAAGGCTCAAGGGAGCCACTTAAATGCTATGGCCGGGTTACTGTACAGCCAGTGACGAAAGATGTTTGTTGACTTAAAAAGTTTAACCCATGGGAAGCAATCACGCAGTAGCTTGTTCCATAGTAAAAGTGTCCAACTACATTTTCATGTAAACATAGATACATGGGTACGACAAAATTTGACCAACGTACAAAACAATACTGTATACTATTTGTTCTAAGGTCTAAAAATGTTTTGATATATTTACCTATTTGTACACAGTAAAGGTTATTACCTACTAGAATGAAATTGAATTTATCTATAGCATGAGATGTAAGAAATTCTGTTTGAAGTGGAATGTAACTATATACGTGCTCTCATACAGAAAGTTAACGTTGTTAACTCAAAATTCTCACTGCAGACAACAAAAACAACAAAACATACATGCCCTGTACGTCAGTATTGCATGCATTACGTTCAGCTTTTCACAATATTTTGACACGTTCGAACATATTTATCATATATACATATATATAGTACATGAATACGTCATAGAAATTATTATTAGTAAACGTCATAAAATAAAGGAAAAAAAACTACCAGACCATGACTCATGTGTCCTTAGTTGACCCCAAGGACAGTGGAAGTTCAGGTCAATCCGTAGAACGAAGGCATGTCACGGTTGACTAGATTTTGAAACCACTTATCCAACGGACAAAAGAAGAGATTCTCAGTAAGCAATGACGGTCCCATTGAAAACTACAGGACGTGCAGTTTACTAAGAGACCCACTGCTGTTGTGAATGAACCGAATGAATGAACGAATGAATGAACGAATGAATGAACGAATGAATGAACGAATGAATGAACGAACGAATGAATGAATGAATGAATGAATGAATGAATTGATGAATGATCGCTATTTGCCCATCATGGTTGGCTAAATGCTGTACATGCATACAGTTTCACACTTTTGCGTAAGGAATTATTACTATATACATGAGGAGGAGAAACAAAAGAACTAAAGCTCTTCTACAGTATATCAATATATCGTTTACAAAAAGTAGAAAATACAAGGCTATACTTTATTAAGCTTAGGTCTATCATTTTTGCTGGCTGTTTACATCGTGTATCTAAATTTAGGGCAAGGGCAATAGAATTGTGTCTGTCCTTCTATTACGTACTCTCCAGTACAAAATGAACGATTGGAGTTACAAAATTTGAATATGTACAAAGTATGTCGTTCCGAGGCGTACGGTTGTGTCTTCCTACTATTAAGAACAGACAAAGGACAATGTGACGCGTTACACTAAAGTTCAACTGAGGACAACGAACCGCTGTTCGAAAAGTTGTTCCAGAACGTAAAAAACAGACTAGCAACGGCGTTCGACAAAAATTGTTTACAGTTACCTGCTGGCTGTTCGAAGCGACAGACGTACATTTTAGCTGCTCCTGTCCTTAGTTCATATTTGTGACGATATGTCGAGACGACGTGGCCGGCGAAGGAATCGGCGGTCCCGCCGGGTAACCTTCCCGCGCTGCCCTCCCTCAGACACCCACGCTGACCAGAAGGGTGGACGTCTGCGGTTCTTGAAAGCCGCCGCGATCATCGTGTTGATACTCGTTGCTGTGACTTCGGTAAGTTTTCTACCAAATCAATTTATGATTTCAGTCATGAAAGTTCATCTGTGTTAATTGGTAGTTACATGTTCAAATTTAAAACTTATCTTTGTTCCAACTCAAGAAATAGTTCTCTCCTAGATCTAGAGCTTTCAATTAGTCACTCGTCTTCTTTCAAGGATTGAGATGTACAAAAACTCGTTTTTCTCTAGTTAGAACTACTGTATAGTTTGAACTCCCTGCCACTCAAGTAGAGTAGGGGCAACATCACTAGACAGGCTTTAAACAACTGTGAGTAAGATGTAGATACGTCTAGGCTCTTGCTGTAATTCTTATACTACATACCGTTATTTGCCTCATTTTTTCCAACTAGTCTTGTTGACATCTCAAGCTTATTTCCGCGAGTCAAAATACCATAAATACACAAGTTGTTATTCTGACCATGAATCTTTTTTCCGTTAGATTGCCGGTGTGGTTATGACCACACAGTCCCTCTCCAATACTGGTGAGGATAAGCCTACCATCAACCTTCCCCCGTACGGGAACAAGGGAGACGTCCAAGCAGGAAGCGGAGATTCAGAAGGTCTCTCCCCGTACTTATACAGCGGATGGACAGGAGTCCAGGTGAAGCCGCGCGACTTCGTTGAAAACGACGCTGAAATTCACAACGGTCCGGATGGCATGGTCTCCACTGATGCCCATCTGACGCCCGATGCCATGGTAAGAAAACAATTTACTTTTTATAAACAGGTCATACATTTTGTCGGCTTTGTAGGGATACTAGGAAAACGTGAAAGTTTCCTTGGAAGCATTTTCAATCACACAAAATGAAGGTTTGTTGTTCATTCAAATTACAGACACAGTTACATACATAACAAATACCTTTCAGTAAAAAGTCAGATGTTGCAAATTGTTTTTTCTTTAAAAAACACGCAAACTAAATGTGTGCAAACAAACGGCATTTAGAAATCAGAAAAACTTATGAATAACCATCATTAGTCAATATCTTAAAGATATCCACAGAACGTTTTAGAGAAAACCATGGAGTGTTTGCTTTCTTTTGTTTGGAATAAGCCTTTGGGCATAATTTTGCAATTATTATTGTAAATATACACTCTCTGAAACTTTGCATACGTACTCCATTGCAGGTACTGACACTTTGCATACGAACTCCATTGCAGGTACCCGTTGGCATGACTCCTCCGACAGACCACGCAGAGAATGCCCAAGTTCCTGACAACCAGACGGAGACTTTCCGTTCTGAAGGCTGGAAGCGGTTCCGTGTCGAGCTGAATCACACGGAAGACGTCGAAAGTACCACCGAGGCCCTAACCGTCTCACCACATGTAGATGGTGTCGAAGAGGAAGAAGTGGCCCACGACTGGGGCTACACAACCGGAGATAACCACTGCAACAACGCCCGAGTTCGCCGCCGCGTTTCCAAGGTATTATTATTATTATTATTATTATTGATACACTCTTGACCGTCTACGACACTTCACAAAATCCGTTAAACAATACATGAAGGCTCCCTTTCTTCTCTCACCTGTACCTTTACGTATGCGTCAAGATGTGCTTAAAGATGGGATTTTGTACAGTGTTTATACTCACTTCACTTGCAGGTAACAGTGGACATGACTCCTCCGACAGACCACGCAGAGAATGCCCAAGTTCCTGATAACCAGACGGAGACTTTCCGTACTGAAGGCTGGAAGCGGTTCCGTGTCGAGCAGAATCACACGGATGGCGTCGACAGTACCACCGATGCCCCAACTGTCCCAAATGCTGGCGACGAGGAGGAAGAAGTGACCCACGACTGGGGCTACACAACCGGAGATAACCACTGCAACAACGTCCAAGTTCGCCGCCGCGTTTCCAAGGTATTGTTATTATTATCATTGATACACTTTTGACCGTCTACGACACTTCATAAAATCCGTTAAACAATACATAAAGGTTTAGTTTATTTTTTCACCTGTACCTTTACGTATGCTTCAAGCTGTGCTTAAAGATGGGATTTTGTACAGTGCTTTATACCTACTTGCAGGTACCAGTGGACATGACTCCTCCGGCAGGCCACGCAGAGAATGCCCGAGTTCCTGACAACCAGACGGAGACTTTCCGTTCTGAAGGCCGGAAGCGGTTCCGTGTCGAGCACAATCACACGGATGGCGTCGACAGTACCACCGATGCCCCAACTGTCCCAAATGCTGGCGACGAGGAGGAAGAAGTGACCCACGACTGGGGCTACACAACCGGAGATAACCACTGCAACAACGTCCGAGTTCGCCGCCGCGTTTCCAAGGTTACAATTGTTATTATTATCATTGATACACTCTTGACCGTCTACGACACTTCACACAATCCGTCAAACAATAGAAAAAGGTTCCGTTTCTTCTCTCACCTGTACCTTTACGTATGCTAAAGATGTGCCTAAAGATGGGGTTTTCTAAAGTGCTGTATAATCAATTGCAGGTACCCGTTGGCATGCCTCCTCCGAGGGAAGGCGTCGACAGTACCACCGAGACCCCAACCGTCCCACCAAATGCTGGCGACGAGGAGGAAGAAGTGACCCACGACTGGGGCTACACGATCGGAGGAAATCACTGCAACAACGTCCGAGTACGCCGCCGCGTCTCCAAAGTCGACGTCCCCCGCCACGACAAGGAAACCTACCCGGCGAAAGACCGCAGCTCCTCCGCTAGCACGACTCATCTGGAGCCCAAGCCGAACTCCTCACTTGACAAGAAATCCAGCGGCGACGTCGACAGCAAGGGAGCCACTGCTATGGACACTGTGCACGCGAAGAACTCCACAGACTTGAATCTGTACTTGGATGCCGTGCTGACAGACATTTTGAAGAGCCACAAGAGAAAGCACCGCAGTGAGCTGAAACGTATCAAGCGGAGCAAAGCCATCATCGTACTGCTTGCAGTTGGTGTGCTGATCGCTGGCTCTGTGGGACACGTCTTGTTGCGACAAATTGTACCGTGAACGGGGCCTTTATACTTTGATCCATGCACGCTATGCTTATCTGAGTTCTGATATACTGCTGATGAAATTGTACCCCGCCATATCACCAAAGCACTGTATCTACTTGGATAATTGAATTTCGAAGCAAATAGCTTCATACACATTTAAACTTTATTTTATCCTTAGAATATATGGAACGTACCCGTGACCTGACCTTATTTACAACCCATGTTTCGTGCGAAACAAAAGCTGCATTTTTCTTTCACATCTTGTATGGACAAGTCCTAAAGACCTACAATGTAATTTCATGCAGTATCCGTTTCTACGAATAAGAAAAAAAGTCTTGTCGGGAATATGTTGTCTCATTTGTTGTCAGTGTCATGTTCAGCACCAAGGACAGGTATGTTTGTGTGTAGATTGCTTTCAGTACAAAGGAAAGGTATGCTTGCTTGTGCGCGGATGGTGTTTAGTACCAAGGACAGGTATGCTTGCGAGTAGACTGTGTTCAGCACCAAGGACATGTATGCTTGCTTGTGTGTAGATTGTGTTCAGTACCAAGGGCAGATATGCTTGCTTGTGTGTAGAATGTGTTCAGCACCAAAGACAGGCATGCTTGCTTGTGTTTAGATTGTGTTCAGCACCAAGGACAGGACTGCTTGCTTGGCTGCAGATTGTGTTCAGCACCAAGGATTTGTATACTTGCTTGTGTATAGATTGTGTTCAGAACCATGGACAGGTATGCTTGCCTGTGTGTGTGGATTGCTTACAGCACCAAGCACAAGAAAGTCCAAAACTTGTAGTTTCAATTCCTTAATTTTTACTTCTCTCAGCTCCATAAACTTTTTTTTTCAGTTTCAAAAACTACAGAAGTCAGCTGTATACTCAGCTCCATCTCCAGAAACTTTTTTCAGTTTCAAATACTACAGAAGTCAGCTGTATATATAATGCAAATGTCACACATCAGAAATCATATCATACAACAATCCGAAATATACAAGAATCAGAAATACAGAAAGTGCAAAGTGAAACAATACTTCCTAAGGGAACTGGTTTGAGGATGTTTCCCTTTAAGTACAAAAAAGGACTACAATATAACATAAAACACATACATATATGTACATACAATACAGAAATGTACATACAAATGTATATAGATACTGCTGAATACTAGTAGTATTGTATTGTGGCTGAAAGCAACACTGTTTACTATAACCAAGGTCCAAGATATTCAAACAATGTGCTTTTGAGCTAAAATCAAGTATAGAATCTTGAATAGTTTTTTGATAGGAGACACAAATATTTCTTTCTTTTATCTTATTTGGCTTGTCAGAATGTCACATTTTTTTCCAAATAAGTCTGAAATAAATATCTGTAATCTCAAACTACAAAAAGAGACTTAGTTGCAGAAAATAAATATGTTCTTCTAGTCCTTGTTTTACCATTTTATGGATACCTACACTCTGACTTTATATTATACCAAAGGAATAAAAAGGAGCTGGTATGAAATTCAAGGTTACCACTTGTATGAAATTATTTTTCATTCACAATTATAGTGGCTACTTTTAAGTGCTCAAGCATTGAACAGATCATCATATAACAATTCATTTGCAGTCCAGTCTAGGAAGACTACTAACAATAGGTCTCAATTCATTTCAAACTATAGTTTTCTCTCTTAACATGGCACAACAGAAATCAGCTGCAAGTCATATTTCAAGCCACCCATGATCAGCACTTTGGTCTATAGATGTAGGCGTAGGCAGAACGTACTGCACCCGTGCAAAACCCAAGTGCATAGAACTCCAGGCAGAGTATCTCATATAAGGTTTTATATTTTGCAAATCTAAGGATGATTTCCAGTCTGTAGTTTTAAAACGTTGTGTCAGAAAAGATATCATCTGCAATGGGCAAAATTCTGATGCAACACTCACCAAACATCGAACAAAAACTGAAACAATCGGGTTTGGTGCAGGCGCAGTACGTCCTGACAACATGGCGGTCTATATTACACATAACTCCACAAATTGAAGAAGGCACAGTTAAACTACAGCGTTGTCTGTGGGAATATTGAGGCAGCTCCACGGGAAAACACTACAGATACTCCTGAAAAAAAAGAAAACATTTCAGGATTAAAATGAAGTTGACATATTCTTCTATTTCACTTGCCAACATGTAGATTGTGTTCAGTACCAGGGACAGGTATACTTGTGTGTGGATTGCCAACATGTAGATTGTGTTCAGCGCCAAGGACAGGTATACATGCTTGGGTCGTGTGTAGATTGTGTTCAGTACCAAGGACAGGTATGGCTGCCAGTGTGTGAACTGTGTTCAGCATCAAGGACAGGTTTACTTGCTTTTGTTATATAAAAGTTTTCATGGTTATCTCAAAACAAGAGTTCTTAGTTTACCAGGCTGTAGGATGTGTTCCTGTCCTGTGGCCTTGACCTTGAGTCTCAGCTGCTGGTGACCTTTGTCCTGTCGTGTCAGGGTGACTCGGATCTGGTTACAGTCGGCTTCAAAGTTCAGCTTGTTTCGTCTGTAGCAGAACAACCATCCAAATCAAACCAAACAAATTACTTTTTGTAACTTACATGACTTTGTATGATCCACTGCTGACAGAGTCACATGTATGCATGACATGTATAATGTGATGTCACAGAACTGGTGGATCTCTCATTCCTTGGCAAAGACTGGAGCTGTACATGTAGTCAAAAATTTGGGTTGGAAATTACAAAAAAAAACTTGTTTTATAATTATATTATGTGATCCAAATGAGTGGTGAGGAAAGACGGCAGTCCAGCTGACCAGAATATAATGGTTGTGAACCGCCAGAGATGGAGGAATTTTGTGGACTGTCCCTACAGCTACTACCAGGGTAGCTACATGAGTGAGTGGTCGGACTGTGTTGTCTAACGGCAGAGCGTTTGGCTTGGAACCAAAAGGTCCTGGGTTCTAACCTTGCCATGCCTTGTGCCCTTGGGAAAGGCACTTTACATACACAAATTTCCTGGATAGAGGCCTGGGGAAATCCCACCTCGTATTAGCCACAAAAAAGATGCAGAATCTTTAGCTAGTTGAAGGTGGCTGCCTCTAAACGAAAGAAGAAGATTGAGTGATTTAGTGTTTAAGTGAGTGAATCAGTGAGTATGTGGTCAATAGAAAGACTGTTACAGTAGAACACATGTTGTAAGCAGTCCCACCTGTAGTCCAGCCCTATGATGTTAAAGTTGGTGGTGTGTTCTGGTATGGTAGGGTGGTAGTCCAGCTGGTTCTCCCTCAGTCTGATCCCGCCGTAACCGTTCATAACCGCCTGTAGGAAGCCGCCCATACCAGTCATGAAGTTCACCGCACCGGCCCCAAAACTAGTCTCCGTCCACACCTGAAAAAGTGATAAACAAAATATTAAACTAAACCTGATTAAAAAACAAGATAACATTTGGGAAGCAAATGCATAATGTTTACCTTCGGTCTGCTCTCAGACTGTTAATTCTTACTCAAAAACATCCATATATATGGTGACAGAAGTCTAAATCCCTCCTACTATAAAATTGCAACATGGTGTAACCCATCACCAGACACCATGGTGACAGACATCTGGTTCAGGTCATTGACCTTATTTGTTTGGAAAAGAACAGGAAGAAACTGAGCATGAACATAATAAATACATGTGTACACCCAAAGTGATTTCAGAGCAGTAAAACTGGATTTTAAAAGTCAATTTTCTTGTTATTTTAATTTTCATTTTGTCATGTGGTAAGTTGAAGCAATGCTACCCAATACCATACTAATATCTGTTACAGGTTTTCTTTGCCTTTCTAGTCCTAACTAAAACATGTCAAGGATGGTCAAAGATTTCTTGTTCTAACCTTGAATGGTTCTTGTATGTTTTTGTAGTTGCGAGCGAAGAGACTGTTGGCCTTGGTGATGTTACCCAGCTGGAGCCATCCCGTGGCGAAGATTCCCCAGGTCATGGCGGGTCCCTTCACGTCCGTCACACGCTCGTAGATGGTCAGGTCATTCCTGTAGACCTGTTCAGACATGTTGTACAGTAGGGGGTAACCCAGCAGGATCACGTCAGCCTGCTTTATCTGGATGTCTGGTGGGAGGGACAGAGAAAAGAAGCACTATTAATACAATATTAGTATGAAATAAAAAAAAGGTAAAGTTAATAAAAAAAGAAACACCCCCGGACTTGAACCCTTAACCTGCCACTCAGTAATTAAGTGGAGAATGTCATATCGCTTACCAATTGAGCTAAGTTTAGATGGACAAGAAATTATGCCTATCTATAGACTACAAAGTAGCTTACAGAACATGTAATTTCCAATACCCAATCAGCAACAGGAATGGAGGAAAGCTGCATGCCTATTGGCTCTTGCTCTGCATACCATTCTTATGAGTCACCCAGGTGCCAGGGCCACTACATTATGTACAGATTTTGTCGGAAAATGGCCAAAAAAACCCTCCAAAACGAGCCTGATTTATCTGGATGTCTGGTGGTACTGAAGAGAAAATGGAAGAACTTATCACAACCTTCTTCCTGTTGCCTAATGCCGATGTCCTGCCAGTACCACCCATAAATAGCTAGAAACAGCCTACCATACAAAACAAGCATTGCCAACCTTATTCTGTCAGAAACATTTCATTTTTCCTCATCATGGTTATGGGATAAGGCTGATTCAAATTACAACAAATTGACCAGAAAATTGACTTTGAACATTCATTTTTACTGGCCTGAAATCTCTTTGGGTGCAATTAAGGACAGGTGAAATTGATTTCATACAAAGAAAGGAAAAGATGTTGTACTTACTTGTAGTATAGCCTTCATATTCAGGATGATACTGAAGTTTCTGGTCAAATGGGACATACATGTTGTTGACAATGTCAGTCCAGTTGCTAGGTGTGGTCTTCCCTAGCAGCTTGGCTAACTTGGAAGCGAAGTTGATACTGTACATGGCCACGATGTTGGTGTAGGCAGAGTTGTCCACATTCTCATGGTATTCATCCGGGGGCATCACCGCTGCAAGATCCAAAAATAAAAGAAGAGCCACTGTGATAATGTTGTAGCAGGGCTCGAAATTCATTTTTGGGAATAGGTGAGCTGGTCCACCCAACATAAAAAATTATGTGCACAAAAAATGTTGGAGTGCACCATATAACATAAGTACTTAGTAGAATGTCAGTAAAAACTAATCATGTTTGATTAATTTCTAAAGAAAAGTACTTAGTATAACCACGATTTTGTTATTTTTCTGACACTCAGATCTTAAGGATATGCTGTATACTACACAAGTACTATACATTTAACATCTTAAAGTTTACATTCGTAAACCTACAATAATATTTGGGAGATTTTTTTCAAAGGGGAATAACGTTTTCTAATATAGAAAAGAGAGTTATGCTGCAAAGGGGGTTGGATATAACTACATCATTTTAGCTTGCATCTACCAATGATAAAATCTCGTCCAAGGACAGGGCATATCTTTTACAGACATACCAGATAATTTTTCTTTCTGGTTAACTTTGATAAGAACATACTCCATGTGGTTATCATGATAATTCTTGCTTTTAGATGATAAATACAAACCTTTTATAACATACTTCTTTTTGTCCTTATCATACTGAGTGCGGCTGGCCCAGAACTGTGCCATACTGGTGATGAAGTCGTAGCCTTTCTGGTACAACAGGAAGTCCACATCCTCGGTCGACAGGAAGTACTGCTGAGCCGCAAACGCGATGTCTCCCGTCACGTGGTGCTCGTACTTCAGCGGGCCCGGCGCCGGGCACACCTCGTGTCCCGTGTACGCGCTCTCCCACGGGAACATTGCGCCGTTGTAGCCCCTCTTCCGGGCGTTATCCTTCGCCGCGTCTAGTACGCGTGTGCGAGACTCCAACATGGACCGTGCCAACTCGGGATGGAGGAGTAGAATAGGGGGGTACATCCAAGTCGCCTGGTCCCAGAAGATGTGCCCTTGGTAGTCCGCTTGGTACTTTCCATTCGCCAGACCACCTGGACTTACCCCGAAAAACTCAAAATCTTTGGGAGCGTTGAGAGGAGGCAGGGAGCTGAGGATATAGTACAAGCTGCCGTAGATAGCCTGTTGGAGCTTCAGGTTACCCGTTGTTTCAATTCTGCCCTCCTCCCACACATTGAGCCAGGACTGGGTGTGGTTACTGTACAGTCGACCCTTACCTGTAGCGGTAGAGATACAACATGCCATTTAGGGAGCGAGTATGGCAGCCCCTGCATACAAATAGGATGGCACCCAGGCTAATTTAGAAAGGACACCACTGTGACAGCTAACAGACTTCCAGAGTAGTGACAGAGTAGTCTTTCTGTCATTTGACGGAATTTTGGGCCCAATCTGTCATCATTGACGAACACAAATCAGTGTGTAAAGATAGCCAACTGTGCAGACCTCCGGGCGGGTGGGAGTTTTGATACTGTGTTTTGTAGAATTTTTAACGCATTCTTTTGCCGGCCATCCTGCAACCAGCTGCCCAGAGAATGTTTATACCTGCCACCGTGGCCTGCACAGGAGGCTAGTAGGAAAGAGATGTCATAACACTGAAATAAAATTTGGCCTTCAAAAAAATTCCGCCTGTCCTGAGAACACTGTTCCAGAGTATTTCTAACACTGACCTGCAAGGTTCATCCCATTGTGGTAGAACTGCTGTGCCTCCTTCTGATTGGACGAGATGGATGTGATGAACGTCCAGGTCTGTGTTGATTGGTCGGCTGGAAGAGTGATGTTATCAGGGACTGGTGTCCACACCACATGGACTATCGGCTTGTCTCCTCCCTTTAGCTCTGGGGTCTTGATTTTACCCAGCATGTACCTGCAGAATATCATTTTGAGAAAAAATAAAAACAAAGACACCTGGTGAATGATGATATTGCCTAGTGTTCATATATATGCAAGTTGGGCTGAAATTTTTTCCATCATCTCAATTTTAGTTCCTGACTTCTAGAAAAAACTGTTGACCCTAGCATTTTTTCTGTGGACCGCTGCAAGGGACATAATTTTTTTAGCTTTTCTATGATCCATGATCTGACACCTGAGTGATGAAACGTTGTACAGCCAGTTTTCTAGCATTGGCATTGAAAATAAAAGTGTCCAAATGCAAGTTTTACTTTGTTAAACTGTATTGTATAAGTTAGATCACTAGAGACAGCCAAAGTCTAAAAAAAGTAGAAAAAAAGAAAAAAAAATAGGTACCAGCCCTACTTTTTTCAGGACTAAGACAGGAAACAACTTTTTTTTCCTAGCCCTTACTACAAATTGACCAGGTGCTACCCAGCTGTCTTGAGATTGAAATCCAAACTTACTTTCCTCCCTGAAAGTCAGGCCCATCGTGGAACTCTACATCATCACTTGGACCCCCCATGTTGCTCTTCAGGTCAACTCTGATTGGTTGAGGCTCCCTGGTTGCTATGGCGTTTGTCCTGTCGACCGTTATCTCCGTAACGAGAAGTCTGGAGTAGAACTGGTGAGCGTACGTACGCTGTTGCACGTTTGCCACCTCGGATTGTAACGTGTGGGTGAACACTCCTGGAAGCAAGTTATAGAAGCAAGATGTAGCCAGATAGATAGTTAGTCATAGTTAAATACATGTATTTAACTATAAATTTATCAAAATATTTCCAAATCCTAGCAGTGTTCTAGCTAGCATCTGTCTCTCCGTCATCTGACGAAATTTTGCCACTTATGACAGATAAAAATTTTGTCTAATCCGGCGTTATCTTTTGGTGGAAAAAAATTGGTGTGTAAAGATATGGAAACTGATTTCATTAATGCTTAAAATAACCCTTAGTCTACCAGCAAAATTTGTCCCTCAAAAGGCATTTTAGAGGATCTTTTTTTTTCAAAATTTTACTGGAGGAGCATGCCCAGGACTGTTGCACCCCTGGTGTCAAGCCTCGATTTATATTGAAAGTGGAAGTAAATTACACACAATAGGATTTTGTCAATATCTGAAATTTTGCCATGGTTAACCTGAAATGACAGTTTTGTACACTGAACGTACCACGTGCCACATCCAGGGCGTATGATTGGTTGGTGCTTCCATCCAGACTGACGGTAACCGACACGGTGGCGGGAATCCGTGCGCGGTGACTGGCCCCGCCCTCCCCGTTAAACAGTCCGTTCATGAAGATCGTGTCGCTGTAGACCGTAGTGGCGACGTAACCGTTCCCGACTGTGGCCATAAACTTCCTGTCATTGGGTAGGCTGGAAAGACATACAAGTATATCATTATACTACTCTCTAGTACTTTGAGGCTTAGGAAAAAAATGTTGTTTCCTGACCCACCCAAGAATAAATGCCTACCCTACCCTACCCTAGCCTTTTTTTTTGTGGAACCCTGCAAGGGACATGAATTTTTCAAGCCGATCGACCTTTTCTAGGTCCATGATCTAACACCTGAGTGATCAAACGTTGTATTAAAAATCAGTTTTTAAACTGTTACATTGACATTGAAAATAGAAGTGTCCTCATGCAAGTTTTACTTAACAGTGTATTGTATAAGTTGGATCGTTAAAGTCTGAAAAAGTAAATAAACATAAAGAAAAAAAATGATAATCCCCACCTACCGACCCTAATTTTTTCAGGACTGAAACAGGAAACATGACATCAATTTTTTTGTAGGCCTCAAGTTTTGTGCTATATTTTAAGAGATTTACTTTTACTTAAGATTGTTACAATCATGCAAATGGATGAAAATACTTTTAAAAACATTCATTGTTATCTATCATTCTATGGTGATATCCCACCTGTTAGATCTGAAGATAGTTGCCTCATCGTCCAACACCATGGCATGGCCGAGTTTGATGATCAGTAGTAAGACAAGCAGCACGACGCAACGTCCCATCTTGGACATCATACCTGGAGTAAAACACAATTGAGAAAGAAACTAGAAAGGTAACATTTGCAAAGCAAATGCATAATGTTTACCTAAATGCATATGGTCTGCAGCTGTTTAAATTCTTGCTCAAACTCTTTCATATATATATGGTGACAGGAGCCTAAATCCCTCCTGCTATAAAATTGCAACATGATGTAACCCAACACCAGTTACCATGGTGACAGACAGTCTGGTTCAGGTCATTGACCTCATTTGTTTGGAGAAGAGGAAGAAGAAACACTGCAAAAACAATGTTTGCCTTTGCTGTTCCTTCTTTCTCTTTTTCTTCCTCAAGCATGTAAGAAAACAGGGTCAACTGTAACGTTAACTCTTATGAAAGTTAGCATTTTAGGCAAGCTTGTGCTATATCAATCACAATAAAAGAAGAAAATGCACTATTGACAAGACGAAGTTCAAAATTGTCTGCTATAGACAGGATCATCCTGAACCTCTGCTTGGAGAGTATACGTAGTCAAGTGTGAACATTTTAGAAATGGTTGGGACCTGTACTCAGCTGTAGTCACATGTCCGCCACTGATACAGTACGGAAGTGTGTCCGGCAAACATGTTTGAAAAAAGTGAACGCACTTGAAACTGTTTACCGATGCCAAATAATGATCAAACACTAACCGACGATAATCATGTACCTTGCTCCCTTTCACTAGCCTCAACCAGGCTTCGGAAGCGGCAGGATGGAAAGATTGGCCAGTTTGCCGCTCCATGTTCATATACTAAGGACTATTAAAGTAATGTTATATTCATAATACATGTAGCGGACTAACTCCCCTGGTATGCTATCTGTCTATTTGGCTCTTCACATCCGCTTCTGAAGCCTGGTAGAGGCTAAAATGTTACCACGTTGGCGTGCTAGTTCTTTTCTTACCTGCTCCCGGCAAGGACACGATCATGTGATAGTCAGTCTGTGATGTACTGATTTACTGCAAGTGTCGTAAATGCAGCCCATGAACTGTTGTAAAATACTTGTACCATATGGAAGAGACCATTTTAGAAACAGGGCATTAATATTTAAAAATTCAAAGAACTACACTACTTATGAAGCTGACAAAGATGTCTTAAGTATCAAATTCTACCTATTTATATGTAATTAATTGCTTGTTGACAATTTTGAATCATTTACTCATTCAGAATTGAAATGAATTTTGCTCACTAAATCTAAAAGTGGCACATTCTGATTACCGTAAAGTGGGCGGGTCCATGAAGACCGGAAGAGATCATGTGTTTGCAAGTTTCGTAAGATTTTGAAGGACGTTCGGCTTTATCTCCGTTACAGTGTGACCTTAACTCCTTCAAGACGTCGCGATGGGCTCTAAGATAAGTAAGGCTCCTAAGGCAGCACTGAGACCGATGAAGAACATGAATGTGGAGGCTCGGGCGCACAGACTTCTGGAGCGGGACAAACCCAAACCCGCGCCTCAGTACCCCAGCACCAAGGAAGAGATAGCAAGAGTACAGAAACGTACGTGTTGTTATATGCAGTAGTTCTATTACATAATGTAGTAGTCTAGTTAGAATACCTGTCTCAGCTATTGAATTGGAAGCAGAAAAATTGCACCATTGCAATTAATAATCCTGTAAAATTATAAAACACGTCGTTCTATTATTGCCAGGATCATCATGTCAATAAAATAATATATTTCTGTTATTGACAGGATCACCATGTTAATATCTTTCTGTTATTGATCACCCTCTTAATATTAATATAATAAAACATATCTTTCTGTGTTACTGATAGGATCACCCTGTTAATAAAACATATCTTTCTGTTATTGACAGGATCATCCTGTCAATAGTGCAAAAATGTCTGTTCCCTAGCTTAAGTGATCATATATGTATAATGAACAAAAAAGCAAGCAACTACAGATATGAATGAATGAACTTTATTGCTCGACAGTTGTACATGGTACAATGTATGGCATCAATAACAATGTGATCAATACAATCAAGTCTATTCTAAGAGACTACTAGTATTACTACAGGAATAAGACAGTAAACGGTGTATGACATGATATGCCACTTGAGGGAAGGAAGCTTGAAGTTGTACATGCAAAACTGAGAGTTCCTTTTTCGTTCAAGGAGGTTTAATTAAAAAATCCTTGTTTTGTTTCAGTCCATCCTGAAATTGTGAAGCTGCAACAGACCAAAGATGTCAGACTAGATGATTTCCTCAAGCAGGTCAGAGTGGAGTCACATGACCCAGTACCTAAGGTAAGCAGACTTCTGCAACGAGAAGTAAAATAGGCTCTTTTTTGAATTTTTATCATTCATAGCAGTAGAGCAAAGTTTGCAAACTTCTTTCTGTGTGTAAAAGTTACTAGACCAAAAAGTGCATTTTACCTTTGAATCTGCCTTTTGCACCTAGACTATTGAAGGAGATAGAACAGAGGCTCTTCCAGATTCTAGTCAAATATCATCCAGTAAAAGACAAGTCTCTTCAGGTGATTCACTGGATGTTAGGGTAGTGACAGAAGGTGGGTGGACCATGACTTTGTTAGTTCATTTTTGTAGTGTAGTATAAAATATCAAACTAGAAAGGTAACATTTTCAAAGCAGGTACATAATGTTAACATTCCCCAAACCTAACAAACTGCTGTTTATTCTTATTTATAATAATTATATACATATAATGACCAGCCCTTTCTTTTTTTGCAACTTGCTACATAATGCATTCCAACACCAAAGGATGTCTGCTGCAACACAAGTTACAGTACCATGCGACAGATATCTGCTTCAGATCATTAACCTTATGTGTTTGGTGAAGAACAAACATAGTAGAAACAATATAGTTTTCCTTCTGAAAAGATAAACATTAATATCAAAGTGTTTGTAACAAATTTGGATGGTGTATTGTTTGTTTGCCAAGCCATTTTTCTTTCTGATTTCCAGGGAAGATGACCGTTACCCAGATTCTGGAGGTCCTTGTCAGACACAAGAAAGATCCAGAGGAGTGGTCAGCGGAGAGGGTGTCTCAGGAATTCAATCTGGAGCTTGAACATGCCCAAGGACTCTTAACGTACTTCAAAACTTTTGAAGTCAAGGCGTTTGGACAGATCCCAGAGGAGATCAAGAAACAAATCAACCCTGGTACCAAGTCGGCACCATGAGGTCACATTTACCAAGAGAAGAACTTTATGAAATTATGAAGTTATGAAAAGATCCCTAGCCTTCTATTTGAACAAGAGACTTAATAGAATTGTTTGTAGATGATTGATTGATTGTGTATAAAGTAGAGTCATGTGGATTCATCTATCACACTGCAGTTGTCTCTCAGTAATTAAAGCATCATTGATCGACTTGTTACTGTTAGGAGCATTCTTGGTTTTAGTATACTGGTAGTATTTATACTATTGTGTACACATAAATCCCTTGTCATTTTGTAAAGCATAACATATTAACATATACATGTGTATAAAGAATGACTCCAGTCTTGTGTATTGTGAAACCTACAGTTGTATTTGTGTCCAGTCAAAAAATGAACTTTTTGGTACAGTGGTCTGTTCATACTCGTTTACTATGTAAGTTATAATCTTAGCTCTGATTCTGAGACCTATATCAGGAAAAAAATAAAAGATATGAACATTGAATGGGTATGTGCATCAACCATACATGTGTCAATCCAGTTTGTCTAAGAGTCCGACAAGACAAAGGAGCTTTCCAAGTCTTTGTCATAAATATTTTGGCAGAAAACAGTGCATAAACTCATCCCTGAACACCTGCTTTGGTCAGAGTTCTATATGACAGCGCTTATTGTTTAATATATACTCAGTATATATAAACAATAGTACAACATTCAACTTCGAACAAAAGTTTGTTGTTTTAAAGGAAAAATACACATAAGCTTCAAAGTGGACAGTTGAGAATGAAAATTTAGCTGTTAGAATACAAAGTAGCAACTGTATGACTGCTCAAATTCATCACTGGACTGACAAAATTATTGCACAAATTCAACATAACATCATTAGTATATACAACTTGAATTGTAATGAATAGTAGAAATCTTAGATACTAAGATTGCAATGCAATGAAATGTAACTTATTACACAAAAGCCAATACCAAGAGTAAATCCAGTGCACCAGGACAGACAACGGTGAACCAACCTATACAAGTCCTTCAAATCAGTTCTGTATACACCTACAGTTGCTCCTTTTTTGCATGGACACTAAAAACACATCAGTGTATGAGAGCACATTGGCAGAACGTACTGCACCTGAACGAAATCCGTAATGTATTATGCATTGCACTTCAGCAGAACGTCTCATACTAGTATAAGGTCATATTTGCTCATATAAGGTTAACATCCCATCTGTAGTTTCCATATGTGTCAGAAAAGATATCGTCTGCAACAGGCAAAATTCTAATGCAACATTGACCAAACTCAGGATTTTGCGTAGGTGCAGTATGCATGTTCTGCTAATGTGCTGTGTATGAGATATATTCAGGTCTAGCCTTCTCTGTTACTGGAGATTTTTAAATTTTTCGCTCCAGTTCCGAGTGAGCTGGAGGTAGAACTCGGGTGAGTTTGGTGTGTAGTCACTGTAGGTGTAATTCCCAACCCTCTTTGGCACTGCCATTTCCACCTGCGTCCCTTCGTGCCACTCGTTGAAAGAAGTCACCGAAATGATCTCCGGGCTAGTATCAAACGCCGCCTGGAATGCATCATTGTAATATTTCCCGTTGAGACGCTTTCTCGTGTTCCGTCCGTTCCACGGGCGCACCCTCGTGTCCACGTAGCCAGGTCCGATGCTGGGTATGAACATTATCTTATTCTGGTTTGCAAACTGCTTGAGCGTTTTCCAGTTCGTGAAGGAGGAACCATATGTGAAACCGTTTGTAGCAAAGTAGGTGTAAAATCCATCGAACCCGCCCTGGATAATCTCATTCCTGTGTTTTTGTTCGACAAGAAGGCCCAGGAAAATGCCGTCATAGGCCGTGTTTCTGATCGTGTGGGAGCCAGTTGGGGAGAGCAGATTTCTCCAGTCTTTGGAGGGGAGATTGTAAGAGTCGTATATGTAGAACAGTGGGAGGGACTTTCCGTTTCTGGTATGGCGGTAGAACGCGGGATGGGCTCCGTATGTGTCGACAATGTACCTGACAGAGTGCTGCAGGCTCCAGTCTGTCCTTCCCTCGTAAGGTTCAATATGAAAGGCAACCTGTGGAGACAACACCATGTACAATTGTTCATGGTAAAGTTGATGCAACTTTGCTGCAACACAAAAGGGAACTCACCATAATTATTTTTTGGTGGAACTTGCCAACCTTCGTCAATAGGAATTATCTTTTTTTGTTTTTATTAGACTTTGGCAATCTCTAATGATCCAACTTATACAGTAAAGTTTAACAAAGTAAAACTGGCATGAGGACGTGTGTTATGTTGGTAAACTGACTGTACAACGTTTCATCAAGTGTCTGACCATGGAGCTAGAAAAGGTCGATCAGCTTGAAAAATTTATGTCCCTTGCTGGGGTTCACCAAAATAAAGGCTAGGGTCGGCAGTTTTTCTACGGTCAGGAAATAAGAAACACTACGTATACATTTTTTTCTTAGGCCTAAGGGGGGTTTTGAACGTTATCATGGCCCAGGTGTAACATACTGATGGTTTTTTTTATTTTATTTTTTTTTATTGTCCAATCAGTACCCGTGCAGTCGCAGCCTTTATACGGCTGAATTGATGAAGGGTATCACAATAATCAATACAAATCACAACAATTACAACAATCAAATAATACACATGATACACATGTTTGTTCCACAATTATTTTTGTGGAACTGTCGCAAGGGTCTGAGCGGCTGCCATTCGGCGCCACAAGGTGACCTCAATACGACTTTCCCCAACCGAAGTTAGGTACCCATTCACACCTGGGTGGAGTGATGAAATTACTGATAAAGGTTACTGGTACATGTATTTGCTAAATATTACCTTTAGGCTGTATTTCTGAGCAGCATCCATGAGTGCTGGGATGAGAGAGTCACTTGGCTGGCCCTCATTGTCAGCCTGCTCTGGAGGGTACCATGATACTGCAAATACTCCTGCAGCAGACACATTCAATAAATATTGTCAGGGCTTAAAATACTCTTTCTGTTTACCCAGACTAGTGCAGGTAAAATGAAAAATAACCTGCACGAGACAAATTTTACTCGCACCACTCAAAATTTTCGAAAGTATGGATCATATTAAAAACTGTTCAGGAACATTTGCCATCATTTCTTTTATACAACACTTCAAAGGTCGCAGATGACAGTCAAATAAAAATCCACTTACACTTACAATGTACTAGTATATCATACAATGGACTGTCCAGTGTATGTTAGGTGCAAATAGACATCAGAAATACCTGCCAGCCTGGTTCATATACTAGTACCAGACCTATTTTATCCTCCCTGCAAATACAGTATTGCAAAAATAGGTCTGGTAACCAGGCTATATACCTATGTACAGGGCTCCAATTTTACCTGTACTGACCAATTAATGTATATGCAAGTATTTTCAGCCCTGTATTGTGTACTAAAAAGGGAGACTTCTGTATCTAGTAGTCTTTGTTTCATACAAGCAGCAAGGCTCACCTATCCCTGCATATCTCATCTGCTGCATGTGATGTTCAATAACAGCAGGGTCAGATGAGCTGTAAGCTCCCAGACTGGGGTAGAAGTTTGCCCCTACGTCATCTGGTGGCTCGTGCCTCCCCGTGGGCCACTTCTTAGCCTCCTGTTTGTTCCAGTGCGGAATAAGGTTGTGGTTCCAGTGGAGATATTTCCCGTTTTGTTCAGGGTTGCCGTACCACGGGTAGTAGAAAACGTGAAGGTTGTAGTTCGGCGGAGCGAAGTCTTCCTCTCTGAATGCCGCTGGAGTGTCGGCTTTACCGTTACTGTCGACTTGTAGAGAGTCCAGCCCCACTCGAGGCACAAAACCCTGTTTGGAGTCAGCTTCAATGGTGTCATGTTGTTCGATATTCTGGTCTTGTTTCTGCTGTTGGCTGTCCACTACAAGACCGACGTGCGGCACAAAAATTGGACGTTTCTCCTCATTTTTCTCCTTGATATTTTTGTTGTGGTTGGGGAATACTTTTGGCAGAGTGGTTCTGTGTAGTGCCAATCGCTTCTTCAGGTCCACTTTTGGCAGTGCGAACGGCCCGACTACCTGGTCGAGGGTGTGGTCAGACTGGGACAGGCTGTACACAGAGAACAGGCAGCTGCCCAGGAAACACACCAGGATGACCCCAACGAGAAGCTTTTCTGATCTCCAAAATGTACGGAATGCCATGGTGTTACCCTAAGGCTTAGAAATGTGTATCGCGATGGGTCCAGTTAAGTTGTCAAACATACTAGTATACGTGTTCTCAATTCTAACTAAAGGAAAACGACAAAATTGCTTCTAGTCAACTTTGTCAGAAAATTAATTTTTGCTAGCTTGGTGACCATTCTTGACGTATAACAGGTAGACTAGTGTTCCAGCCGGCCCCTGCTAGTTTGCCTAGCTGGCACAGGGCTTTCCTCTTGCAGTTGGTCGTTGCAGGCGGTTCTTACTCTCCCTATGTCGGCTAGGCGGGTGGCCACAGTTAGTGCTGGAGCCACAACGGTCTTTTTCACCAGGCTAACTTTCTGCATCCGCCCACAATATGGTATTAGATGAACACAGGCCGGTATGTTTACACTTGCTTGCGGTCTGCTTGTGGCTGTCCTCTGCCGGATATGCGGGTTGTCGGTGGGTCACTCCGAGCGCTTCTCAAGTGTTTGAACCCTTATCCTTGTAAGAGGAGCATTCCAGCTGGCTGTAGCTGCAGCTGCATCATGGCACCTGCAGCTGAAGCACCTGTAGCTTCCACTGCACCTGCCCAAACGGTAGCAAACATACCCCAAACCACTACTTCCGCATTGCATGACCTTTTGACCTTCGGCAATGCATTGTGGGTCAAATGAGAGTTTGGCGAACTTTGTAAAACCCCATTTCATTGGTCGGAAGCTTACTGAGTGTTTTATGATTTGTTAATGTCTCTTCTCATCCCAAAAAAGTTGTGTATCATAGTCAAGATGAAAACATAACCAAAGATATCTTGAATATGTTTAAAGGTATAGATATCCCGTATATACTCTTCAAGGAAAGAAAAACCCCAGGGACTCGGTATTGCGTTCGTATAAAAACAACCAATCAGCGCCTCGCTTACTTCTCCTCTGTAAAGTATTATGGGATATGGACTTCGCGCCATGTTGGGTCCCCTGATCGTCCAATTTCGTCCCCGGCTTTTCTCGATATATCGGAAAATTTGATTAAAAGTACAACAAATTCCGAGTATTTGCAGATATCACCAAGTTCTAGAAGACCCAGGGAGCAGCCATGGCCGGGATGGAGGCCGTACGGTCTTTTAATAACGAGGTAAGGCGAGGGGAAGTTGGGGAGGTCGGGCCGGTGGAATAAAGAACATGGACGGAGGCGTTTTCCTCATGTGGCCCCTAGCGTGGCGTCCGATTTATGGAAATTATTCTTCAAAACGACGCTTTTCATGTATTGTAGCTGCCAAAATATTTGCATGCAATAAACATACATAGATTGTGTAATTCGGGAAAAAATGTAACTATCTATGGAGAAAGATGTTTGAAAGATCGCAAATATGAACCGCTTGGAAAAACCACGTGCCTGTATATGGGCAAAATTACGATTCTTGTGCATGACGCGAGGAGCGCTTTTGATCTGCTACGTTTATTATGTTACCACAAAACCATTTGCAGAAGCGATGTTTGGATTTCGTGGCGTCAAATTATATTTTATTCAGCGTGGTTTCGGGGGGAGGGGGTTAGGTTATATAAATTATGATTGAATGATTGGATTTGATGTTGGTAGTTTGGTTTTAATGTGTAAATTATTTTTGTGACCTTTATGATATTTCCTTCATGATAACTATTTTTATCCATGATTGTGTAGTGTGTACTGTATATGAAGTTTTGAATATATGAAGGCTGAAGCACTACTACTACTACAGTACATTATTGTTATCATATTGTATTTCATTCATAATCAAATTTATTGAACTCTGGTAATACATGTATATATGAATGGATGAAGAATGCTGTTGTATGAATTATGTATTATTTGTTCTTGACCTTGAAATTTCATAATGATTGTATTCTGAGTAGGGCTGTGTACTTGAAAATGTAAATGTATGTAGTACCTGTAAAAAAACTTATCTAGGTACAGGTCCAGACCTGAACTTCTGGTGTACCTGGTGTACAAAGACAGCAATCTACCTCTGAAAAAGACTAGTTGACTACATTTAGAACTTGCAGATGATCCAAATTTGTTCAGGTACATGTTCAAACCTGTACTTTAGTTAAAATTGTTCAGGTACTGTACACAGCCTAATTCAGAGTCTCTGCTGTGTTGATATGAGGGCCTGCATGCCCTTTTCCATTAACTGTTATGGGCTTTTTTAATTCCATGGTTAAGCGTTATTAGTATAGCCTGTCAATTTACCGTTAAGTGTTGCTGACCGCCCTGAATTTACTGTTAATTGTGTCAGCACTGCGTAATTTGCCGTCAACCGTTGCCATGATCCCCCCATGCAGACCCTCTTGATATGTTCCTTGCTTGAAAGCCTTGGTGGAACACATTATAATGTATGGTAAAGGAGGTCAGCTTCTTTGGCCCCTGGACAGTTTGGCCCCAACATTTCAGCCCCAAGAATCCAGGAAAGCCTAGGTTGTGTGTGTGCCATGTTTGGCAAGAAAATCTATCAGGTAGCAAAAACTTAGATAGTTTTGCCATTGCTTCCTTTTACTTTACTTTAGTATTTTGGTTGGTTTCCTACTGATAAATGTGATCTCGATGGATGGAGTTGTTATCTCTCATGTATTGTAGTTTTGTATACACTCTCGTAGGAAGGCTTCAGAGTTCTTCAAGGTAGCTATAGCTTGCTTTAACTTTTGATCAATTGTCTTCATGGTATGAGTGTTCACTTATTTGTGATACAAAACTGTTTTGTAGAACTTCAATGTACTGAACTACCACTGGTATTTGGCATACTTTTTGGCATACAACTACTTTTATTGATAGTGGAAGTGTGCTTCCAGATCATGACATAGCCGTGTTGTACATACCATACACATGATGACAAATTTCTCCTCTGGAATTGCTTTTTCTGAAACATTGTTTTGAAGACACATCAAGCCAGATAAATATGTGATATTCCCAGCTTGTACCCTCTACAATTGGATTAGCCTGGGTGCCAAATGAGAGTATGGGAGTCCCAGTAAACTAATGACACTCAGGCTACAATTAGATTGCGTTGCTGTCCCAAAATAGATCTTGTGGCTCAGACCCTCTGTAGAATTTATTCTTTAGAAAAGTCTATGTATTACCAGGATTCTAAAGACATCATTTTTTCTGCATACCTGAAGATTGTTTTGGTAACATGACATTGAAAAATCCACACCAGAGTCAGACAAATTTTGCCTGCACCACTTGTGATCAGACTTTAGAAAGGATCACACTGAAAATGTTGTGTTTTCAGTACCATTTTTGTGGGGTTGTGGACAACATAACTTCATAAGTCAGAAGTTGTGGATGATCCATTGGATTTTTGTCATATTTGATGTGATTTGTGTATGGTATTGGCCCTATCGGGGAAATAAATGACATCTTTGATTGGATACAGCTGATTGGATACAGGCCCCCTAGTGACGTTCTACTGACACTGCAGCAGAAGTTATGGCTTTTGTATACAGCCTGAGTTCTGGACATGCTATGGCTGTCATTTTCTTAATTTTCATTTAAAGGATAATCTTAGCCTTTACAGGAGAAAACTTTCCCAATAGATCAGTTTTGCAATTTAGAGTAATTACTTCTAGGTATTGAAGTATTGTTTTGAGTGGCCTTGAGTTGCATTTGTTTCATGTCCAGACAGAGTAGGTTGACCAGGAAGGGAAAGGAAGGGTGGGAGGGAAGATTTTCTCCATGTTATACTTTATAGCTTCATTTTCAAGTCAAATTGAATTGTTTTGAAGATTTATGAAGGGTTACAAGATTCTCCCCTTCGCTGGAGTGGTTGAAAGACAGTACAGTATAGGGGCTAAATCACAACTTAGGGGGTCCAAATCACAGTGTAAGGTCCCCCTATGCTCAAACAGTCTGTAAGAACCCTGCCCAGGGATTGGGATTCAGGTCTGGTGTGATGATGCACAATGAATTATGCAATAGCCTTGTCTTGTGATGCAAGCTAGCAATTGTTGCAATGTAATGGCCACCCACTGTCATTGGGTTTGAAGTGTGGACCCTATTTACATGCAGGCTAAAACCTGACGGTACAAACACTTTCTATGCATGTGTACGAAAACTGCCCATGTCAAATTCTTCCTGTGTCAGTGTGTGTAAATTTGCCTTTCTTAAAGCATGTCAAGAACATACGTTCAGATTGTACACTGGCCCTCGAGGTAATGTACATACCTGAAAGCAGGCTGATTTGTACGAAGGAAAAAAATTGATGTACATAGACTAGTTTTCATATGCTTGTCCTTTTCGTACCATCAGGTTTTTGCCCTTATGTAAATCGGGTGACATAGTTCTCCGCATATTTGACTTGGGGACATTCCATCCAATGAAATATTGTGGCAAAACTGGACTCTTAAAATAGTTAAGTTAAATTTAAGGTCAATTTTCTGGTCATTCTTTTGTATCAACCCTAGCCTGTGTCTTGGGGCCCTTGTTGTCTTGCCAGATGATCTGCAGCTTCAGTCGCTCTCTGCGGGTCTGGCTGGCTGGCCTCTCGTGGCTGGTACAGCCGATTCTTGCAGGGCAGGCTCTGCCATAGAATCGGCAGCAGTACTCCTGTGTTGTGCTTTTCTCCTCTGCGAGTCCCTTTCGTCTGCTCCTTGCGTCTCTGCCTTCTTGCTCTCTCTAGTCTAGCACTGCAGCTTTGAACAGTTCTGTCCCTTTGTGTATTGCTGCTCTCCAGTTACTTCTGTCGCTTGCTACCTTTTCCCAGGACTCAATGGAGAAGTCTTGGAGAGTGGCTTTGCACATGTCCTTAAACCTCAGCTTAGGCCTTCCTCTTGGTCGAACCATGTGCCTATCCCATAGCATACTGATATCTGTGAGGTAAACATGCAATGTTGCTGATGGATATCTTTGTTAAATGGCATCATACTCCTGCTGGTTTAAGTTAGGTACCAAAAAAATAATTGGACTCCACATGTACTATTATGTAGCTTCAACTATGATGATGAAACGATGTTGAAAATGAAAGAATGGCAATAAATCTAAATGTCAATATCAGACAGATTTCTTTATCCAGAATATTTGCAATTCCTGGATTTTTTTTAGCAGACTTTTCAAACTGCTGTTGTAATGTAAGCCTGTATTTGTATAACCTTGGTGTAAGCTTGGTATGTAGGGTTGTTTTTGTTCACTGGAATAGATAATAAGTTTATATGCTCCGGCACAGACAGTCCTTCTGATAGTAAATTTCCATTTGGCAGCTGTCCCAGATGATGTCATGGTTTCAAATTCAAGGGCATTAGAATGTTAGAGGTCAAATCTATAATTCCACTGACTAGAGTTTGTTGAGGATTTCTATACTTAGAAAATTTGAAATGGGTCTTTCTGTAGTCAGTGAATCCTAAAAATGCTTTTAGCATTTTGATAACTCCTCAGTTTCTGAGAAACATTAACTTGTGTTTTATTACTTATTTCTGCCAGCAGGACATGGAACTTTTTTCACTGCTCATGTCAGCTCATGACCATGCCCATTATCTAGGCACAGACCTTGATTTGCTTGGTCTTTGATAGGCACACCCGTGCAACCATCATTACCTTCGGCAAGAAAAAGGACATGTTAACAGTTTTTAGTAGCGTTTATCCACCTGTTTGTTTGTCTGTTCGTCTGTTTGTGAAGAGCATAACTCAAGAAGCTTGATATGCATTGTCATGAAACTTGGTAGGTGGGTAGGTCTTGAAGACACCTAGAAATGATTAGATTTTGGACCCTGCAGCAGAACTTCTGGTTTTGATATCTGGACATGCTAGTCAGAGTCACAGAGTTTGGATGGTAGATAGCTCTTGGGCTAGGGAAGAAGTGAGTTTGGTCTCCTAGCAGGTCTGGCTAGGTGTCCTCTAGTCTCATGTTGTCAAGATTGGCTTTCATCTTTTTTTGATTGCTGTCTTTTACCCTGGTGTAGGGGTTGTAGCTGGCATTGTGTGCAGCCATGAACATGGTAAATCTGTTGGAGCTACCTGCAGCTGTCTATTAACGCTGTGGTAAATTTCCATGTAGAAAAGGACACAGGCAGTACTAGTGTGAGCAACACTCACCTTCCAGCCACACAGTTGTGGCTGTGCAGACTGAAGATGGCCCCACCTTTGCTTGTGATTATCCAGACTTACTCAGTCCGAGGCTGTTCCAACTTTGCAACCTTTTGACTTTCCCGATTACAACGTACTTACCACCACCCAACTGTCCCCCAACAATCTCTGATACAATGTAGTTGTACACTTCCAGACTCTTAAAGGCTTTGAACTGTTCTGTACCGGAAAAATTAATTAGGTACTGGTCCAGCATACCTAATCCCTCAGTACTGATACTGTACCTAAACAATTTCACACTAATGATATGCCTATTTGTGAGCTAAAATGTGTAAATAGCTGGTCCCTCATGGGCAGGACAGCATGTTTGTGTTACAGACTGACAGTGTTAATTGCCCTAAAAGATCTGTTGCATATTAGTTCTGCTTCCTCTAGATGTCACTTTGGTCAGGTTTGTGTTGGAGGGTAGGAGATGATAATTGAAACATCTTACTAAATAGTTTTGCCAATGTTTTGTAACTGTACTATAAATGTAAAACTGTAAATGTTTATTCATGTTTCTGTCATTATGGAAGTAGTTCAGAAGAACTGTTGACTTGTTCAGGTACAGTTTCAGGTCCCGACCTGTACCTAAACCTGTGTACCTGCAGTTGTACCTAAAATTTGCTTAGTTACACACCTCTATCACTGATACCACAGTACAGTATTCCTAGTGATAGCACATTAGCAGAACGCCTGTGCAAAACCCTGAGTTTTCATGTTTTGTGTTCAATGTTTTGTCAACGTTGCATCAGAATTTTTGTCTGTTGCACACAATGTATTTTCAGACATAACATTTGAAAACTATAGACGGGATGTCATTCTTAGATGCAAATATATTCTGTTGTCCTGTTTGTTATTGTTGGCTGCCCCCTCCATGGCCAGTATGTCAGTTATGTCGTGAGGGATGATGTCTGTCACATGATCATTTTCAAGTACAGAGGTGGAAAGCTGAAAATGTACATGTACAAACTACAGTAATTGAATATTATGGCACCAGGGCTTGGAACACTTTGCTTGTTGCACTTTTATGCAGCTTTGCCCTAAGTTTTGGCTGTGAACTTGAGTATTTTCAAGTTAGCAAGCAATGGAATTTCAAATTCCAGGTTTGAAGAGAGGCAGTAAGGTTCATAAGTAGGTTTTGCTGGCATTCTACTTTGTTTGAAATTTTACTTTGGAGCTAAATTTTGTTCTGAAAATCTGAATTTTTAGGCTAGATGGACTTGTAGGACTATTCCCATAGAATATAAATTTCAAGGCCTGGACATAAAATGATAAAGTATAAGAGTGCACATCTTTTGAAAGTCTTTTCAATGATAATTCATACACAAAGGTATTGGGAAACATACATAATTGTATTTATGCCTCTACAATGTATAAACTCTTTTTTTTGCTGATTGATTTTTTTCTTTGTCACTGCAGTTGTCCTCTATTTACGAGTGCAAGCCACCAATCTCTCGGGCTAAGATGACAGCTGTCACCAAGGCGGCTATCAAAGCCATCAAGGTATGGAAAAGATAACCGTTGCTAGGGATGCTTATATTTGTTCTTTCATATCAGCAATATTTTTTCCATTGGGTATCGTTTACAGCTGTCCTGCCAGCCTGAAATGTTTTGTCATCTCAATTTTGTGTGATATAATATTATGACTAGCGGCAAAAACAACACTCCCTGGTGCTAACTTCTTTTCTTCCCACAGTTTTACAAGCATGTGGTTCAGAGTGTGGAAAAGT
Source organism: Branchiostoma belcheri (assembly GCF_001625305.1). Lineage (NCBI taxonomy): Eukaryota > Metazoa > Chordata > Leptocardii > Amphioxiformes > Branchiostomatidae > Branchiostoma > Branchiostoma belcheri. The sequence goes on from NW_017802824.1 coordinate 3,325,804, forward strand.
TCATTCAGAAGGTAAGGCTACGTATACGCTGTCTTTAATTTATTATCCACACACCACAATCATGATGCTTTTGTCATTGCAAGTGTAAGATCTTTTTACAATGTCCTATGACTGATAAGTTTATCAGTACAGATCTCAAATAATTTCCTATTTACACACAATCATGTAAGTTGTGCAAAATGCAATTAAAATTCATGCTTTTCTCAGTACAATTGCGTGCAGAAGACGTGCAATTATTGTTTTAAATTGCATTCATTTCTCGTGTAAAATGCATGTAGATGTCTGTGTAATCGCACATGGTTATGCGTTATAGATTACGTGTTCGGTGAGCAAAAACAGCCAAAATTTAAACTCGCAACTACTTAGTCTAGAGGCAGGGTCACTAGTCACTGGACTATGCATGCTATGTTACCGTAAGATTGTGTTGTACAGTGTTATTTGAGTTTATATCAAATGTGGTCCTTTTCTGTCTGTATGTAGTGTCGTCCAGAGTACAAAGTACCGGGTCTGTATGTGATTGACTCCATTGTGCGCCAGTCGCGACACCAGTTCGGAGCCGACAAGGACGTATTCGCGCCTCGCTTTGCAAAGAACGTCACATTGACGTTTCAGCACCTCTTCAAATGTCCCCCGGAGGATAGGGTGAGTAACTCATGTAACTGTTACATAATGTTGTAGTTTTATAGTAGGAGGGATTTAGACTCCTGTCACCATACATGTGAATGTGTTTGAGTAAGAATGAACAGAGCAGACCATTTGAAAAGGTAAACATTATGCATTTGCTTTGCAAATGTTACCTTTCTATTTTTCTCATTAAGGTTTGCAAATTTGTATATTTCTTGTTATTTTTTGCTGTAGGCTCGGGTTGTCCGTGTGCTGAACCTGTGGCAGAAGAACCATGTGTTCAAAGTGGAAGTGATCCAGCCTCTGTTGGACATGGCTGACCCTGAAAGAGCCAAACAGATGCAGCCAGGTCAGTCTATTAACTCTCAAGTTCCCTTTGCTGTCTTGTGATGTATTTAAGCCCCTTTTTTGATAGAAACATATTTCTTCTCATTTTAGTCGTGTGTTTTGAATACAGCACTCTTTTTTTAGGATCAGTTAGATGAAGAGACCATTTAGGATGACTCTGTGTCCCTGGAATGTAGTCAGGGCTTGAAATACTTTTTTTCTTTCTGCATACTGGTACACTGGTACAGGTAATGTTGACAATCACCTGCACCAGACACATTTTACCTGCACCACTCAGAATTTAGGAAGTATGGATCATACAAAAAACTGTTCACCAACATTCAGCTGTTATTTCGTTTACGCATCATAGCTATAGATAGTGACAGTCAATACAGCTAACAAAAATCCACATATGTACACCTACATATTAACCAAGCACATGGACTGGTGCAGGTTACGTTCAGGTAGACATCAGATATGCTTGCACAGCTCTAATTTTACCTGCCCTAACCTGCATATGCAGGTGGTATTTCAAGCCCAGACAGTGTAGTCTGTGTATATACAGTAGTACATGTACCATGAGATGATATGTCTCCTCTCATTTGATACTTAGCAGAACCAGAGCAGGGAAAGCACACCCAAGGTGAGAACTGCTAGAGTGGGAGATGCGTTACGCTGCTTTGTGTGTGCTTTGTTTGCTGTTGTTTCAATATTTATTAGAACGTTTTCTGGAAACCTGCTACCTTCCAAACAGCCAGCCTGCAAATCGTTAAGAAAGAAATCTCTTAGCTTTACAAGATTACTAGTCAATCCAGGACCTTCCAGTAACTGTTTTTTTGTCAGAATTTCAGGCATTTTTTGCTCCTTGAATGTTGACATTGGGACAGTGTTGTTTTAACTTACTAAGTGACTGAAATATTGACTTTGAAAATTGAATCTGGTTTCCAAGACATAAAAACTACACTGGATGCCTCTAAGTGTTTAATTGTCTCCCCAACAGCCACGACACCACAGCCATCCTCCTCCTCCACTTCCATGGCACCTATAGGAGAAACAGCTGCTGTCCCAGAGACTGCTGACCCTCTGAAGGCTGTACAACAACTACTGCTGGGCGGGGCACCTCCTGTACAGGTATGACACTTATATTTAGTGTAGAAGAACCACTGAAATAAAGACTAAGCTTTAACTTCCAACACTAACTAACATTGGGACTTGCCCCAAATTTTCGGGTAGAAGAACTACTGTTAGTTAGAATTCCTGTCAGAAGAATTCGTTGGCATTGTAGATGAAAATGTGACAAGTGTTTTGCTAGGAAAATCAGAAGGTTTTCTTTTGAATTGCTAATTTTGTCCCAGCTAGCATACATGTGTATGTTTGGATACATGGAAAATAATTTGGGAAATGCACTGGAGTATAGCTATGAGAAGTTCCTAAGATTTCGACTTCAGTAACACTTATGATATCACTATAACTTTATAACACCAATTTAAAAAAAGTAATGTTTCACATTGTCTTGGAAGCCACTGATTTGTTCATTTGACATGTTAGTTATTAATCATAGAAGTTTGAGATAAACATGAAAAAAAGCTGAAGACTATGGTAATTGTTGCGTGTTAAACTTAATAAGGGCTGGTGGTATTATAGAATAGTGGTCAGGACTAGCCTGTCAGAACCTATCAGCAACTATAAGACACAAAACAAATTTTTTTGTGTTCACCGATTGATGTAAAACTCCATCCTTACGTTGGCTTTTATAATTATAAAGCACGAGTTATGAATGATGTTTTTCCCCTGAATTCGGTGGTTTTTATTTTGCCTTTTGTGTTGTTTTTTCTCCCATTAGCAGGCTGTTCCCTCGACAGAACAGCTGCAGCAGCTGCTCCAACTGCAGCAGAGTCTGCAGAAAACCCTGCAGCAGGTCACGTGAACTTCCTTTGTTTTCTTCTACTCTTCTGTCTCTAACTTTCCTCATGTTTAGGCCACACCAATTTGATTTGTTGGTTCTCAGATTTTTTAGCGACTGGGCAAAAGAAAAAAAGACCTAGGCATCCTATGATAGCCCCAAATGCTATGAAAGGAGCCATGAAGTCAACATGATTGAATTTCAAACTTTTGACCAAACCACTGCATTGATGGAAAAAGTGTAACAACTCTTAAGAGAAGGGACTTTAACTGTTGGTGCCAAAATATCAGCATTTTGGAGATGATTCAGAGGCTGAAATGTTTTTTTTTTAGTGGGCCAATCCGTGAACCAACAAATTAAATTGGCATGGCCTTAGAGGATAGGAAACTGAAGCCATATTGTCTGCTCTTGAAGGGGCCTTATGTAACATTTTTGCACAAAAAATGAAATATTTTAATTAAAAATTTTCATTTGATGGCTATTTATTTCCACTTTTTAACATAGTTGTGCTATTATTTCACATTTCTAAAAATTTATTGTTGGCATTTCTGACATATATGGTTAAGTTTCATACTTGAGGCATATTTGAAATAGCCCAGAAACAAGCCATGTGAGAAGTCCCTTTTTGGGTACCACCCATAAATTTCTGGAACCAGCCTGTGATACAGACCTAAACCATTTCTGTCAGTGACATCACATTTGTACCTCACAGATATCAGTATGTTATGGGATAGGATTGATTCAACTTACTACTTTAAAAGAATCACCAGAAAATTGACTTTGCAAATCCAGTTTTGCCATTCTGAAATAGCTTTGGATGCCTTGAACTCTGGTGAAGTTGTGTCTCAATTTTCAAAATTGTTTACCACTTCTAGGTACTAGAGTCAAAAGAGCTCTCATGAGGAAGTATTACCTAACAGTGTTGTTCCCAATGCAGGCACACACCACTGGTATGATGGGTGCCCCTGGTGGAGGCCCCAGCACTGCCACCCCACCTAAACCTAAGGGCTTTAACAAGGTACAACAGTCATCCTTACATTATACTTCTAAAAGCATGTCTGTAGAACGTAAGAATAAGATGCACTCGTGCAAAACCCGGATTTTTCTCCGTTGCCGTTGGTCGTTTGGTTAATGTTGCATCAGAACTTTGCCTGTTTGCAGAGGATATCTTTTCCGAAACAACATTTCAACATTTCCCATCGTTAAATACTTAAACATATCTGAAACGAAACAATATGTTAGGGGTTTGTGTAGCTGCAGTATGTTCTGCCAATGTGCTCTTCTTAATATGTACAGTACATACTGTTCTAAACACTGTCTAGTACATATGTTAGAAACTGTGTTGCTGAGGTGTTCTTTTCATTCTGCACATCTACCAAGGTCTGGGTATCTTTTTATATATGCTCAGTACTTCCAACTGTGTGCCAGAGAAATGCCCTGGAGATGCTTTGCCACCACTGTGTTACCCATTGCTGTGGTGTCACAAATCTCCACACACACACACTGCCATGTTGTACTTTTCTTTAGGTTTTGAATTATGAAGCAAGTTGAAGCTGTAATTTTCATATGATTGAACAAAATGGACTTGCCCATTTTCAAGTCGTTGTCAAGAATTGACCAACCCACTGGCTTCTGTGACATCACGTTACGCAGATGACACACGTGACTCAGTGAGCAGTGGATCACAGGTTTCAGAAAGTCTGTAGCGGGCCCCGTCTTTGTTGAGGGATGGTTGCAGTGTCCAGGCCTGTAACACCTCGTGCCAGTTTCTTGTGCTGGAAATTACAGTTTAAGCTTGCTTTACTATGACTTCTACCAACACAGATGATCTTCTCAGATTTTCTTGGTGAATACTGTTTTGAATGAATGTGGACAGTTTTGAATGCCATGTAGCTTAGGGTAACCCCCTCCAACCATTCTATGCCTAGGCTCTTCTGGATGACTTTGATTATGGAGATGAGGATGAAGAAGACAGTAGAGACACAGGGAAGTACCAGACTCCCCAGGAACCTCCCCAGCCCACCCCTCCTCAGCACCAACACAGGTCAGTCATCAGTTTTACTATGATGTTTGTGAAGTCATTATTCAGAGCCAGCACTAATATGTTGAAATGTATAGTATAATCTACAAAATATCTGGAAACAAAAAAAAAAAAACTTATGGCTTTTCAACATTTTGACAACCACTTATATTTGGCCACCTGCAGAGGTCAACAGAACTGCAACTGGTACATAAACAGGAGTATCTTCATAATTCAACTATACGGTCTATAAGCTGATCCATTTCTTTGCGACATAGCGCAGTTTACTCCTGGCTACCTCTCACATAAGTCAATCTAGCCAGGATTCAAGAGTTTTGTCCGCACATCATAGACTCTGGGGATCACCTATTAATACTGTGTTCACACTCACTCTGTGTTCTGCAACCTTATATCAATGTCACTCATCATGATGCCCCCCTCCCCCCTACAGTGTTCAGAGCATCCTTGCCAGCCTGCCTAACGCAGACCTGCTGCAGCAGCTGCAGAAACAGTTAGCCCAGGCGCAGACATCTCAGGCCTCCAGCCTGCCGTCTGCCGCCCCCGCGCCCTTCCCAGATTTCCTCAAGCAGCAGGTCCTCCAGCAGCAACAAGATGAGTTCGACAAGGAGATACAGCAGGTAAGGATTGATTTGTCGGTGAAGCTTAGACATCCAGTTAGGCCACACCAATTTAATTTGTTGGTTCTTGGATTTTTTCAGAAAAATATGAAGCGACAGGACGAAAAAAATAAAAGTAGGTATAGGCATACTATAATTGTAGCCTCAACTACTACGATTGGAACAACGAATTTTGAACTTTTAATCATACCACTGCATTGATAGATGGATAAACTGCAACTAGGAAGAAAAGGACTTTCCTCAACTGTTGGGAGCAAAATATAAGGAAATTTTTGAGTTGATTCAGAACCAGAATGTTTTTGCAAATCAGAAAAATAGAAGAGGCGAATCTGAGAAACAACAAATTAATTGGTGTGGCCTTAATAAGATACGCCAAAAACAGTTCCTCAAGCACCTATGATTTGGGAAATGGTCAGACGTTTCAGGTAGCGTCCACTACCTTTTGTCAGTAAAACTGAGAAAAGCAGGTTTATAAGTACGAACTAAGGATTGGTTTGTTTGCTCTATTAAGAATTTTTAGTTTAAATTCCTAGCTGTAGTATGATTGGTAGTGTACAGTCAAACCTGTACTAGCGGTCACCTTGGCATTGCGGTCACCCGGCCATAACGGTCGGTTTTTGCCGGTCCCTTGAATTTTTCCCATTGACGTAAGCATTAAGAATCGCGTACATAGTTGTCACTGTTCAACGCGGTCACCCCATTCCGGTCCCGCCGGCTGTCAACATCGCCGATAGCGGTCACGGCTGGCCGGCCGTTACCCGCTAAGCACCACGTACGTAACACCACCCGTGCACCCAACCTCGGGCTACGGCCGTTAGGACGTTCAATCAAGCCTTATGATAATTTTTTGGCCGCTACATTATTAAAATGTGAACTGAAATTAGACTCCAGATGTGTATGAAATAAAGGAAAACTTGATTTTGACACGAAATTTTTGCGGTCGCTCGTGTTGACGTCTTTGATATCTGAAACACCATGTCGTGCGTGCCGCGGTGCTTTCAGTGGACTCGGCGAAGATTGCGGCAATCATCCTTACAAAAAACTTACGAATATCCATATTTGATTTTTCGATTCCTTGAAAAGCATAAATATGTGGCCAACTTCCCTTTTTCACGGGCATAATTCAAGAAATTTGGGCTGAGAAAATGCGTTTCGTGATTTTTCAAAATGGCGCAGGCAGCTCGCAACAATCAGGTCAATTGGGGTCATCGGAAGACTCCATTGGTTTGGAGGTAGTTGTACCGACTTTTATTAAATTTTATAGCATCGAATGGCGTGATTACATTACAAAAATATTTGAAATACATTATTAAAACTAATTTCCATCGTAAACTTAAGTCTGTAGTGAATATTCTACAAAATATGTAAGCCTGAAAGGAGCACTATTTTTGTTGACCACCACATTGGCATAATGGCAGAGGCAGACAACCCACGCCGGAAGAAACCCAAGCCGTAAACAAAGGAAAGTTTTCGCTACGTTTTCATGTTCAAAAATGACCAAAAAACGGAACATAAACGGCAACAGATGAACAATTATTTTACTGTTAACTAAATGGACAGCATCTTGGTACAAAAAATCTTGTTTACATGGTTGGAATTCGTTGTGGCGATGTCGGTCATGCGAAGCACTCACCAAAGAACAAAAACGTGGCGATGTCATTTTCTTCCACTTTTCGACTTACGGTACTAGTAACGTGGCGATTGCGGAGAAACGATGGCAAAAGCGGAAAGACAGACGTTGAACTTATTCCACAAGGTGGATGTGATTCAACTGACAGCGAGTGAGAAGGAATTATCGGTCGAAGGAGCTTAGATTAAAGGAGTTTGCAGTCGGAAGAAACATGGCTTGGAGTCGACAGAAACTTTGTTGCTTGATTCGCTTTCAAGTTTTCTGTAGGTAAACATCGATGTTACACGTACACAAGAACAGTAAATGGCAACCAGTGATTTTGTATATTTTAGTGGGAAGGTTTCATAGTCCCAGTAGATCAACTGAGTATCATGTCGAGTGCATGCAGTTTTGATATATAATTTTTTTTCAAGCCCACAACTAAAGCAAAAGAACAACAATTGAATTATAACATGTAATGTTACATTTGAAAAGAGACTTACCTGTGCAATGAATGTTTCCATATGTTTGAGAATGAAGACATAAATACATCTTTGTTCAATGGTACTGAAAGCATGTGTCGCTTGGGGGGGGGGGGCATTTCTCTATAGTGGTCACCTGGCCATAGTGGTCAATTTTGGCCAGTCCCTTGAGTGACCACTATAGACAGGTTTGACTGTACATGCATTAAAGGCTGTAGTTGTGGATCAGCTTGTCAATATGGAGGAATACAATGTAGTCACACTTTTAAGAAATGTCAGCTTTATGTCAAAAGTGTCAATTGCACATCTACCAAGGTCTGGGTGTCTTTTATATATGCTCAGTACTTCCAACTGTGTGCCAGAGAAATGCCCTGGAGATGCTTTGCCACCACTGTGTTACCCATTGCTGTGGTGTCACAAATCTCCACACACACAAAAGTTGTTCATCTGTGTTGGTAGAAGTCATTATGAAGCAAGTTTAAACTGTGATTTGCCAACACAAGAAGTTGACTTATCCGAATTTCAAACTGTGCAACTCTAGTCATTCTCAAGAAATGAGCAATCCACCGTTTTCTGCAACCTATGATACACTGCTTACCGAGTCATATGTGGTGGGTTGCTCATTTTGTGACAACGACTGGAGTTGAAGAGTTGGGTACATACAATTACTTGTGTTGGCAAATTACAGTTTAAACTTGCTCCATTAGTACATTTTCCCTTCATTAAAAGAGAAGTAGAAGTTCTGTGGGAAAGGCAAATTCCTGTACTACTTATCATCACAGGTCTCTCACCTATCACAGCCTCCCAAGGAACCGCCTTCCCAGGGTGCACCACCCCAGATGCAGCCGCCACAGAACCAAGGCCCCCCTCCACAGATGGCCCTGGGAATGCCCCCTGGCATGGGGGTTCCCCCCTAACATCCCCCCTCCGGGCCAGTTTCCGCAGGGGGCGTTCCCACCTGGTATGCCTCCCAGGTTCCCCCCACCCGGGCTGCCACCCCCTCAGGTAGGAATGGAATCTTCCATTTGGTGTAGACTGGGTGTCTGAGTTTCCACAGACTTTTTGGAAGACAGAAGGCAAAAACCCGTTTATTTGTATAATGCAATGTGCTCATGTTATAAAACATGTTGAATTATTTTAACACAATTAGTTTGTTACATTTTTCTTGATTGTCTACATAGATGCATCATTTTTGTTTTGATTTTTGCACCACTTTGATTTTACTTTAGTCTGTTTATAGTTTTGTTGCATACGTTATCAGTGACTTTTTGTTAATCGCTTGCTGCTTCGTCCTCAACGTAGCAATCCTTCCTACAGGCGAGCCAGGCACAGAGGCCGCCGCCGTTTAACGACGTCCCGCCACCAGCGCAGCAGCTGCAGCACAATCGCGAGGAACAACCGCAGATATTCGAGGAGCCATCCTGGGACAGGGAGAGAGACAGGCCGCCCTCGTCTCCGGTCAAGGAGAGGGAAAAGGAGAGTAGAGATCAGGAAAGGTATGAGGCGTACAAAAAAGCCTATTTATATTTTCCTGTGTGCATAATACTTTGTGGCGTCTGTGTAGTGTAGTGGTAGAGCATCTGACTGTCAAGCAAGGAGACCTTTGTTCAATCCCCAGGGTTGGACCCAGACGTTGTGCCCTTTGGAAAGGCACTTCCCCCCTCAGTTAAAGGGATCCTGGGCCCTACTAGGGTTTAGATTGGCACTAGGAAGGGCATCCAGCTGTTAAAAAATCTTGCTTCAAAAAAGGGGGGAAGACGTTCAACTGGAAGGAGAGAAAAAGAGACTTAATTATACATTTCTTCAGCAATCAAATTGTCACAAGTCAAAGGCTGTTTATTTGAAGTTTTCCTTATGCAATTTCTAATCTTTTCCTGTTGTCATTTACCGTTGTGAAATCCAGGTCTTCAAAGGATCGTTCCAGTTCAAGAAGCAGAAACCGCAGGTCTCGTTCCCGCGATCGTGATCGCGACAGAGATCGCCGCAGGTCGCGGAGGTCCAGATCGCGGTCTCGGGACCGCAGGCGTAGGCGGTCTCGCTCTCGGAGCGCCGAGCGGCGCAGGAAGGAAAGAGAAGAAGACCGGGAGAGGGAACGGGATCGAGAGAGGGAGAGGGAAAGAGAGAAGAAGGGATTGCCTCCGGTGAAGAAAAAGTCCCTTTGCAGTGAGTACAGATAGTGATCTTCAAGCTGTTTTTATATCTTCCTGTTTTAGTCCAGTGACATTTGTTCTAGCCAGCCTGAATTTTTCTTTGTCATTTCAATTTTGAAATAATTCAAGGGGTTTCCAAAAGTTTAGAAATCTTGACCGTCTACCATTCTATTTCCTGCATTTTGAATAGCAACTTTTGCTGGTAGACGTAGTTTAGTTTAATGACATCTCTTTCCATATTTTACCCGTTGATTTTTATCTGTCAAACATGACGAATGGGACAGTTTTTGTCCGTCCCAAGTGGCAAAATTGCGTCAAATGACAGGAAGGACGCTGGCTAGAACACTGATTAATGTGTACAATGTCATGTATATTCAAACTGTCATTACCTAATTGTTCTAAATGATACAGTATCTTCATTCATGCTCCACATAAAGTATGATTTTTCCTCCCTCTAGTCTGCAGCACTACCTTGTGGGTTGGCCACCTGGACAAAAAGACAACAGATGTTGAGCTGCGCAACATTTTTGAAGCAGTTGGGCCTGTTCAATCCATTGATGTGAGTTCTTTGGTGATAAAATTATCAGGGATACTCAACTACATACTTACCCAGTTTTTATGCGATGATAGCTAGCGAGAAATTTTGATTTTAAATTGGGTTTTAAGATGACCATGGATCAAAGACGGCACCTGCTATGTAATCTGTTAGGTCATTGGGACAGTCTACTATAGGACATGAGCTCTGAAATCTGCATCTCTGTCTTGTTTTGTCCATGTGCTTTGTGTTCAAGAAGACCAGATTCCGTGGATCCTCTAGGTGCTGTCTTAGACATGTTTGCCTGTATTGATCAACTTTGCTGTATCTTCTGTTCAGTTGATTCCACCTCGGGGATGTGCGTATGTCTGCTACGAGACCAGACTAGACGCACACACTGCTCTCAGCAAACTCAAGAACCTGCGGGTGGGCAACAGGCAGCAACCAGTACAGGTAGGTCATCCTGTCGGTGTCTGTCGAGAAATCTTTTTATGACGGTCAAAGATGACATGGAGCAAAATTTTCGGTCCGCCATAAGCGGCAAAATTCCCTCAAATGACGGAAAGACAGACAATGGCTAGAACACTGCATTGTTGTACTGAAATTACTGCAGAAGAAATGTTTGTTTTTTACAAATTAAGATTAATGATTCATCTCAACTTTTCTGATTCAGATGGCGTGGGCTCCAGGGAAAGGTGTGAAAGGGAAGGAGTACAAGCAGTACTGGGACGACCATGCGGGGACGACATACCTGCCCTGGGAGAAACTGGAGGGAAAAGATATGGAGAGCCTGGCAGAGGGGGGCTACGTTGACAATGAAACACTGCCCCCTGACCAAAAGAAGGGTACTGCATTTCATTTTTATGTATGACACAGTAGTCAGCTGCATTGTCTAACTAAATTTAAAATTGTACTGTAATTTTGTATAATTTCCTTGTGCTGGGCACTGATGTTTGAAGAAGAAAATGGTACCATCAGTATATTAAATTCAAGCTAGAAAGAATTAGTAAATCAATATATGAATACATAGAAAGTAATGTAAAACTTGGACAAACACATGTTGTGCAGCTTTGTCTGATGAATGTTGTTACCCGTTTTGCAGATGTCGCTCCCAGTGAGTCGGGCAGCCAGGAAAGCCAGGAGCAGAAGAAGGACCTGGGAGAGATGTCCCAAGACGAGCTGCTGGCCTTGGTGCCTGACAAGCCCCCCGCTGCCAGCCAGCCAGCCACGGCCGCCTCCGTACCCTCACTACCAACATCCATGGCACAGATGCCTGTGATGCCTAACCCTGCTGTAGTCCCCACCATGGTGCCCGGGTTGATACGACCCATGGGTTTCCCACAAGGCGTACCACCTCCCGGGTTTCCTGCCTTTAACCCAGCCGTCCCGCCCCCAGGGATGGCGCCTTTTGCTGCTATGCCACCCGGGTTTAACCCCAACCAGCCTCCCCCCGGCATGCCTCAGATGGTTCCGCCCCCAGCAGTGCCGCCGAGCAGCTCGGGAGCTCCGACATCAACCACAACCTCCTCAGGGCCAAACCCCCTCACCCCAGCACAGGCCGTTGCAGTCAGCACCGTCACAAGCCTCATAAACCAGCAGCGAGAGCAGCAACAGAACTCTGGGTTTGGTCTGATGCGACCCATGCAGAACCTCACCCCGGGCATGGGTGGTGCCGGCTCCGCGTCAGGACGACCCCCACTGCTGAACACACCCACGGGGATGGGGCTCATGCAGCAGAACCAGGCTGTCCGCCCCGGGTTAAACCAGGCTCTTGCTGGCGCCATGAACCAGATCAATCCATCCCAGCAGAACGCTGGCTTCAACGCAGGGCAAGTGACGCCGACGAAAGAACGACCAGACAGCAGCCCCTTCCCCGATGAGAAGACCTCCCCGGGTCCGTTCAGCCCCAGGCAGCCGGGCGGGCCCATGCAGAACCAGTTCCGCAGCCCAACTCCCAGCATGCCGGGCCAGATGCAGGGCGGGCTGAACCAACCACGACCTATGGGCCGCGGCCAGGCACCTAATCAGATGCAAGGGCTGCCATTTGGCCAACAGCAGAACCTCCCAGGGATAAGAATGAACATAGGAAGCCCCATCCGTGCCAGCGGGCCCGGTGGAATGGTAGCCAATGCCAACACCACGATGGCCCAGCAGATGCCCATGTCTTCAGGAGCGCCCATGACACCATCTAACATGCCCAACGCTCGCGGCATGGCTCCGGGAGGTATGGGAGGTCCCCGTCCGCTGGTAGCAGGACTGGCTGTAGGTGGACAGCCCCGACCTCTCCTCGCAAGTCCACGCATGCAGGGCCCACCAGGGATGATGCCACAAGCTGGCATTATGGGGCCTGGGATCAGAAATATGATGCCAGGACAGCGGATGCCCATCAGAATGGGGATGCGACCAGGTGTCCCCGGACAATTGATTGCAGGCATGCAGGGGCCTGGCGGTCCCATGGCCTTTAACCAACAGGGGCCGATGAGATTCCAGGGACAGACTCGACCAACAGGACCGCAGGGCCCAATGGGAGGATTCCGTGGACCACGTCCTCTTCTGGGTAACCCCATGGGAGGGATGGGCGGTGAAGGGGGACCAAACTTCCGAGGCCCAGGGGAAGGCAGAGTTTCACGATTCGAGGATAAAGATCCTGTTATGAATAACCTAGGGGCAGGGGACATAGACGAACGTTTTGCAGAGGGACCTCCTGGACAGAAGCGCCCCATGGACGATGGACAAGAACCATTTGAACCAGAGGGAAGGGATTGGAAGAGAGGTCGCGATGAGAGGTGGGGACGGGGAGGTTTCCATGATCGTGATGACCGTGAAAGGGACAGAGACTTCCGCGACCGCGGCAGAGACAACCGCGATCACCGTGAGCACAACTGGCACCGTGATGACCGCAACCAGATGGACGAGGGAGAGTCTGGTGGGAGTGGAGAGAGAAGAGGGAGTTTCTTCCGCCGTGCTGATCGTGATCGTGATCATGACCATAGGAACCGCTACGACAGCCGAGATCGCAGTAGAGAAAGACGCGACAGCGGTGGTCGAGACAGCGGCAGCCGAGACAGACGAGAAAGTGAGAAGCGCGAAAGCACAAGTCGTACCCGACAGGATTCTCAAAGTAACGATAAACAACCATCCAAGGAGGGTGGAAAAGGAGACAACCTAAGGTCAAGGCTATTGAATCTTGCCCAAATGCCTCAATCTGCTAAAAACAACGCAGAAGACAAGGCTGAAGAAAAACCCCAGGAAAATGATATCAAACAAGATCACCCAGTCCCTGAGGACCTGCCGCCAGTGAAAGATGAAGTCGTGCCGGAGGAAAAGAAACAAGCCCCAGCTGTGAATGAGGAGGAACTGGCTGAAAAGCCGGCTGTACCGCCTGCAATGCAACCTGAACCTGCAGTAAAAGAAGTAGACAAAGAACCACCGGTTATTTCTGAGGTCCCTCCCGTGATCGCAGATAAGCCAGCTGTCGAAACAGAGGACATCCCTCCTGTAAAAACACAGGACGTCCCTCTTGTAAAGGAAGTGTTAGACGCTTCTAATCCTGACCCTTCAGAATCCAACTCTGTTCCCAAACCAGAAATTGTGCCCGACCCGATCCCAACCAAAGAGGAAGTCCAGGCGGAGTAAACTATGTGCAAAAGTACTTCTCATGAAAACATTGTGTGCGTGGAAGCACCTTTTTGTTGAGCAATGGGTAGTGATGATCAAGTATGGACAAAGACGCATGTTTTGTTGGAAGGATTTTTTATTATTTCTGATATCAGGACCACGTATGATGCTGCAATTAAGTCTGTGTCCGAGAAGATTTTATGTGCAGAGTTGTTACACGTTTGCACGTTTTGTCTCCTGGATATGTGTTGTCCTTAAAGCCAGTGTTTCCCCGCAAATTTTTTTTTAACGAATAAATCTCTATTTTGTGATAGATCGGTTCTTGAGGGTTCATTTTGGGCACTGTCTTGGATATGAAGTAAACAAAGTTCATTGAGGAGAGAACAAAGTGGTACTAGGGCACATGGCATCCACCTGTGAAAGTTTGCTACACTGGTACCTTTGCAACATACCAATTATACTTGATTGTTGAGGCTTGGCCTATGGAGAGCCAAGTTCAAGCTACCCTGATTACTTAGGGTACCAATAGAAAAGGCCAGGGTCTAAATGTGAGCCTGTTGCAAGTAGAATAAGTTGCAGTTGTTAGGCATGAGAATTGTAAGAAAATCAAATTGTACATTGATAGACTTCTCTTGGCTATGTTTTGGCAATGGTAGTTTGTATACTGAAAAAATTCTATCCATATACTAGATTTTCTGTTTTTCAGCTCTCATGCCTGATTGACTGTTAAATGGGAAAAAATATGGTAGCTGTTAAGCTGGTAATTATGGCATGTACACCTGCCTTTCGGTGTACATATAGCAAAGTTAAACTGACACTGGCTAACGTTAAGGGTTGTTACCAAAACTCACTGCAAATTGAACATTTTAGTAGCAAATAGCATGTACATTTGCAAAGCAATAGTGTTAGGCCCTTCTTTGCTTTTGTTTTAGAATTTTGCCAAGTCTACTACATATGGCTATGGATAAAGTTTCCCTGTAGTGAGTTTTGGACTGTTTGAAAATTGTAGCCACCATTGCAATGTTAATACTGAATTGTTGAAATCTGTCATTACTGTGAACTAGGTACGGTAAGTGATGTGTTGGGAACCGTCCAAATGGACCTGGAGCTGTGATTGGCTGTCGCCATGGAAATGGGATGATGGACAGACTACTTTGGGAGCCTCCCTTGTTGGAAGAGGAGGAGGAAGGAAGGATGGAAAATACACGGTCAGTATGAAGCAGGTATGGTATCTGGGCTACAGGCATGGCAAGGGAGCTACTCTGGAGCAAGAGACAGTATTATCTTTACAATTTTCTAGTTAATGAAGAAAAGAGTCCTTGAAAGGTAGTGCATTATGTGCACCTTCACATGGGCTAGCCTATGAAACTACTGCTCTGTTTATTCTTAAACACATACAATGTCATATGTTTGGTGACGGAGCCCAACTCTGTCCTGCCACTTGCTACAGAATGTAATCCAACACCATAGGGTGTCTGATACAGCACCAGTTACCATGGTGACAGCTGTCTGGGCCAGGTCATTGACTTTGGACATGACATTGTATGTGTTTTTGCAAGAAACAGAGCAAAAACAATTTTTCTTCAGTGTAATAATAATTATTTTCAAAAGTCATGAATAAAAATTGAACAAAGAAATTTGGAAATTTGGAAGTTAACATTGAAGGAAGAAGTCAATTCCATCAACTTGTTTACAATTAACAAAGGGACAAGTTTGATAACAAGATCAGCTTTTTTTTCAATGAAAGCAGAGGTATACCCGCAGTTCCCCCCCAAAAAAGTGAGACTTGCTCCAGGTTTGAGTAGTTCCCTTGGTGTGTTGTGCGCTCAGCAGGTGGTGCTTGCTAATGCCAGCCACCTGGGCAGGGATGTCCTAGAGGGTTCTTTGACAAATTTGAAAGGTATATATGTTCCAAATGGTTTGACATAAAGTGAAGGAGAGCTGGGGTCTAGCATTATACAATGTAGATGAATTGGTTGGTACTGTATTCTAAGCAAACACATGATCACACTTGATTCCTATGTCCCTTACATTGTAACAAGAAAAAGTTTCTTGCATTTAATTGTATCAAGAGATCACTGAATGAGCAAGAATCTTATGTTGAAGCTAGAATGGGTATATGGGATTAAGAAGACTACCAGTAAAATCTGAATCAAATTATACAGGACTATACAAACATCTGGCACAGTGAGTTTCCATATAAAGGCCATGTTGATTATATGGATGACATCCGCACACATGAATTTTTGTCCGTTTAAAAAAAAAAGTTGTAAATTGTACAAAATGAGAGAATATACATGTATGTTGTATGTTGCAAATTAAAAAGTTTTGGAAAACTATACTAATGTCATAGAATGCCAAAATCAATTCAGGAAAAGAAGAAAATGTGAAGAAAGGAAAATTAAGAGTATTATTATTTGCTTACCGTACTCTTGTGTGTTTAGTCATTTGTTAACCTTTATGACCATGTAGATGTCATAATGAAGGAAACTTTTTTTGGCCAAACTTTTTTTTATTCGCACACTCACGTCTGTTTTGGGGTTCCCAGAGGATGTCATCCATATAATCAAATCAACATTGCCTAAGTAATGGAAAGACACTGAATCAATTATCTAGTAAAGTTCAGGTTTGTGCTACTTAACTACCAGACATAAAGATTGGTTGAGAAGGACTTTTCTCTGACCAATGATGTGCATGCATGTTGCTGGGCAAACATAAGATACAGTTGCTGACCAATGACAGCTTGAGAATGCATGCATAATGACTCCTGACCAATGGTTTGACTGAAATTGCTAATTAATTTATCGCCCAATTAAGCTATTATTAGTAGTATTAACAGTTTTCTTTGGTTGTAGTCAAAACTTTATAAGCTGACTAAGTGATTCTATCATAAGGTAATTTGAAATGATATAGCACCTTGAATATAACATCTAGGTCAATCGAAGTACATATTTTACATATTATAAATGCGGAGAGAGTACCAAACCTCAATGAATGATAATTGATAAATACACTAGTTTAGGGGTGCCCCCAGTCATGTAGGTTGAGAAGTGCAGGATGACTGCTGGTAATGTGAGTGGTACCAATAATGCTTTTCTCTTCAGTCAAGACCATGCCTATTTTTGTCCTGGCCTGGTCAGCACCTGGTTTAACCAGATGTGGGTATGAAATATTATATGAAGAATTCAGGAAAGATACATTCCCAACAAAGCCCTTCACATTGTTTTGTAGTTGCCCCATCAGAATAGAAGACAGTGCTATTCTAACAAAATTGGTTTCAATCACTCACCAATCAGAGCTAAGAATACATTATGCTATGACTGTCACAACAGGATGCACCTGCAACAAGGTGTAACACAAGAGCTAGACACTAGCGAATCAGAGATAGGCACTAGCCAATCAGAGCTAGACACTAGCCAAGCCGAGATGGGCACTAGCCAGCCAGAGATAGACACTAGCCAATCAGAGATAGACACTAGCCAATCATAGATGGGCACTAGCCAGTCAGAGATAGACACTAGCCAATCAGAGAAAGACATCAGCCAATCAGAGATAGACATTAGCCAATCAGAGACAGACACACTTGGTATGTGTTGGTTACCAAGAGTATGGGTGATGGATCATACATTCATTTTATCAATCTTTAGGAATAATGAGAGTAGGTCATAGCAATTGAAGTAAGGCTTTTCTTTCTCAAGGTTGCTATTTTACTTTTGGGCCGCAGATATTTTAGGTACATGTTAAGTACACTGCATTTGAGTGTGGTACACATGCATTCATATAGCACACAGTGGAATGAATTATTCATTAACTCCAGCTCTCCTTCATTTTATGGAAACTGCAAACAAAAATTTATTTTAGAATTGCCCATGGACACTGCCTACCATACCTTATACTGATGTACTGAAGATATGTGTGGATTTAGAAAATTGCCAATATTTGAAAAAAGTATTAGTATTGGCTTCTTACAGACCAAACCTCTCGGTGCTTGCAGTACATGTATCTCTTGATATATTTCAAGAGTTCCTATGTTATATAATATACAGCAGTACAACACAAAGCAGAAACATTCTTACAGAAACTATTTCCCCACATAATCTGCTGTTTATTGCCATGATTGGAAGGTAAAAATTAATAAAAAAGCCTGTAAAAAGCATAATCAATCTATACAGAGATTAGGAACTTTTTCAAGGCAGATGTGATGCATTAAATGCAAAAAAAATGCAAATCTGAGGGTAGATTCTTTCCTTTTAAACTTAGTTTAAGAGGGATCATCCAATCTAGTGTAACATTTGCATACGTGGTACACCCTTTTTTTGTACATTGTACTAAATCTCTGGTTTTATATAATATGATATAATACTGTTCTGTCACTTTTCCCAGACACAAGAGCTTCATAAAAGTAAAATGCATTTAAAAAGTTGTCCAAGATGTTTATGTGCACTGCATACATTGAGAGGGAGAGGTAAAGACATTATAATAGACGTATTGTAGAAAGCAAGGTACAGCCAAAAGCTCCAGGTCACACATCATTTTGAAACTGTGATAAACTTATTAATTATTAATAAGTACATGTATCTGATAGGATGACAGTTCAGGGCTGCAAATACCACGAGCAAATGCAGGTTAGTGTAGGTGAAATCAGAGCTATGCAGGTATTTGTGACGTCTACCTGCAACTCAACTGCACTAGTCCATGCACTGCAGTATTTGTGATGCTTTCCAGACTTGAGTACAGTTCACAGTAACTGTTGCATTCTAAATCCTAATGTACAACAGTCATGAGATTTAGGATTGTGACATTGTTTTTAGTAAAAGGAAAGAAAAACGAGTGGTACATGCAGGTATAATATCTCTGGTGCAGGTAATTTTAAGTATCACCTGCACCTGCACAGGTAAAAAATAAAGTATTTCGAGCCCTGTCTAAGTTCATCTGTGTTGGTAGAGGTTACTTTGTGTGGCACCTAAATTGAAATTGTTTAATTAGTTGGCTCACATATTGTTCTCTATGAGTCTGAAGAAAGAATGATAGATATCATTTAGTAAGGATGATATGTTAAGCGAAAAGCAACTTTGAGAAGAATATGACTGTAACCTTAGCAATTAAACCTGCTTTGAGAACCATTGTATCAACTTGCTAGTGTATTTTGTTTTGTTATTTTTAATTGGGCTTAATCATAGAGCTTAATTTGAGAGAATGTTACAAAGCATGCTACAGTAAAAACATGCAGTTAATCTTACACATTTAATAGTAACGACTTTAGTTTTTATGTTCATTTCATGGTTGGAACAGTAATATTATTACTGTATACAGCTATGGTAATTGTGCGAAGTTGCTTTGATGTATATTGTACAGATTGGAGGTCAAGAATAAAGTGGAAATGTGTAAAATGCAACAGTGACTGAGAAATCTGTCTCATTTTTACTTTTCATTAATTCGATATTTATTTGACCAAAAATTTCACCCATAACATAATGCCTAGGAAAAAAAACAACAAAGTTAATAACTTGAAGGAAGTTGAAAGATATTTATCATGACCATTATGAGAAGTGATATTATATTTTACCTGTGTCATAATCTTATGAAATTACAAACTTTACCCTTTACTATCAGCTTCAGAAGCTAGTCAGTGTTTACCTTGTCAACTACATTGATTACACCCTGGTACACATGTACATGATTGGTATTTCAAGAAAAGATGCCTATGATGTACCGTGCAAGGACAACGCACGTAGGCCAAGGAAAAAAAATATTAAAAAAATATGTTCACTATGTTTCCTGTTTCAGTCCTAAAATAATTAGGGTCGGTCCCTTTTTTTCTGTTTTCTTTAGACCTTGGCAATCTCTAGTGATCCAACTTATACAATACAGTTTAACAAAGTAAAACTTGCATAAGGACACTTATATTTTCTTATTATTTGTCAATGTTGGAAAACCGATTGTACAATGTTTCAGGTATCAGATCATAGAGCTAGATAAGGTCGATCAGCTCAAAAAATGTATGTCTAATTCAGGGGACCACAAAAAAAAGACTAGAGTTGGCAATTTTTTCTATGGTCGGTCAGAACGCATTTCCTATACCTTTAGCCTTTAAGCCATTCACTAAAAGACTGATAACCACTCTAACCCATCCAAGGGCTTGTTTTTTTTCCGTGTGTTGGTGGGTGTTTCCAGGCGTTTGTCCTGTTGAGTGTCGTCTGTTGTCTCCCCGATGATCCCACACCCCACACGTGCACCTGCGTGACCTGTCGTCAGACTGTCAGAGAACCCACCCCTGCCGAGGTCATCCTCATCTGCATGGACCTGCATGGGCAGAAACAAATTTTAAACTAGGAACTTGTCTGACTTTTGTTCCCTTTTCAAATTCCAGAAAATTGTCTTCACTTTATTTGCATATTAATCAATAGTTTGTGTTTTTAAACCTGCATTTCTTCTCTGGTCTCTCAGTCACTGAGGAAAGCTAGTGGATACTAGCTGAAACATCTGACCGTTTCCAAAATCATATTTTATCCAGTTGCTTTAGTAACTGCTTTTTGGCATATCGTATTATACCTGGATGTCTAACCTTCATCGACGTAGGAGCTGTAACATTTGCAAAGCAAAAGCATCATATTTACCTTCACATTTCCCAGCTTTTAAAACATTAACTACTGCTTTTAAATTGGCTCCCTTCATTGAGATGCTGTTACCACTCGATCGAGCCCCCCACGTGTTCCGTGACACTCATCCGCTCGTTTCTCTTTTGTCCTGGCCAGTCTCCTGGGCTCCGAATGGGAATCTCTTGTTTTCCAATGTATTTAAACACGCTGATGCATGGTGAGGATATCCAGGTGTGTTTGAGGCCACTTGGACTGCTCCTAACCTGGTTACGCCTCTGAGGAATGAACAACCAGGGCGGGAGCATCCCCATGACTCAATCAGAATAGTCTCTCTTACCACAAGGCCTCTTCCAAGAATGGAGTATTTTCCAGAAAGGGATATCTGGTCATCTGTGATGTCCACTTTAGCAATGCCATCTGCACCGGCGATGATGTTACCTAGGTCTCCAACATGCCTGGACAAAGAAAAACGTAAAGACCACACTAATTTAATGAATTGGTTCCCTTTATTTATCTCCCTCTGTTGCTCCATATTATTTCTGAAAAAAACCTGAGAACCAACAAATTATATTAGTTAAATATTTAAAACTGTTTTATACGACTTGTGTTCTTTCTCTTGCCACCTGCACATTGCTTCTTATTTTCCTGCATTTTGCAACTGTAATATTCACAGTTGAAATTCTGTCAATTATAAATTCACAGTCCTTTTGTTTGCGAAAGAATAAACAGTGTACAGTTACATGTATTTAATAACAGTTACACTGACCTGTTAACATCAGTGGGCCCTCCATGGTTCCTGCCAAAAGGGTTGTAGTGAGAACCCATACTGCTGCAACCTGGAAGTCAGAGGGTCAGACTTGAAAAATACAAACATTTGGCTTAGAGTGGTTATAGGAATCTTCTTGCTTAGTCATGTATTCTTATCGAAGGTATCCGGTCCGGTCTTTTTTAAGAATATAAGCATGCAATTTGTAATAACCTTCATATTCATCCCCCATGGCAAATGTTACTGTCATTCAACAGTTAGTTACTGACGTTTAAGTGGGATACTAATTGATTTCAGTAAAGCAGCTTTATTGGTAATCGCAACTGTATATACAACTGAGAAATACTCAGATGCTTCCTAAGAAATCTAAGCCTTTGCAAAGAATGGCTCATCTAACATACATTCTTATAAGTCAAGGGTAATATGTTACATAATTCAAAACAAAAAACTAACCGTTTGTCATATCCCCAGACTGGTGCACATGGAAGCCATGTAGTCCTTCAGTCAGTCCTCTCACCTCCCCACGTACAACCACAGGGCTGGTAGGGGACTGTAGGGGGAGGAAAATACTTGTCAATATGAAACATTCCTAAGTTTCCACTTATATCATATTAGTCCCCACAAGAAACACTGTGGGTTCAAAATCAGTAAAATATGGGTTCAAATACAGTAAAAACTTAGCCAAATAGGGAGAATAATCTGGTAGAATTTGCTTGCACAGTCAGGGAGGCTGACTTTCCTGGCCAATTATTTCCCTTTTACTACTTTCACTATATTGAATATTAGCAAAATTGCTGTTCTGTTAATGTTACAAACTGATAACATTCACCTCTTGTATGAAGTGGATAGTCCCAGTCACCACTCCTGTAAGGACAGCTACTGCAAACAGAGCCATGATGACACTTGTGTCCTATCTAACACTCTGTGAGTGGCACCTGGTTCTTCCAGTATGTTGTCTGCTTTCTTCATGACCTATGACCCTTAAAACAACCTGATGAGCAGGTTTCTTTTGGCTGGATGCCAGCATGTCAAAGGTCACCAAAAGATTCTTTGTAGGCAGAACTTGACTGTAGTTCACACACAATACTATTTACCCAGGCTCTGTTGCACTTCAGACACCCAGTAAGGCATGCTACGTGTACATGTATATGGTTTAACCATCTTCCTGTTGCCCAATCCCAAAACCATGTTAGCTGGCCGAAGGTTAAACGCATTAACAGTTCACATTTGAATGCCTAAACCAGTCTTCCAAGAACAGTTGACTTGGACTCTTAAAGGTAAGAAGCGTTCTTAAAAGGACAAAATGAAGAAGTTGCAAAACGTTCAAGAAATAAGTTACACACTTTATAGTCATCCAATGCAATTTCAGGGCAGCAAAACTGGACTTCCAAAGTATATTTTCTGGCCATTCTTTTATAATCAATGTTTCGTAAAAGGAATCTACCCTATACCATTATAGCAATTAGGCCATGTTGATTTGATTATATGGATGACATCCGCGCGCACATGAATTTTCGGCCATTTCCCCCCAAGAAAATCAACCACACTGTAAATTGTACAAAACAGTTGTAAAATGAGCAAATATATACTGTAAGGCCATGTTGACTTGATTATATGGATGACATCCGCGCGCGCATGAATTTTCGCCCGTTTCCAAAAAAAAAAAAGTTTTCAACCAATGCATACTGTAAATCGTACAAAACAGTTGCAAAATGAGCAAAAATATACCGTAAGTTACAAAAAAATAAGTAAAAACTATACCAATGTCGTAGAATGCCAAAATCAAACGAAAAAGACAAAATTGTAAGGAAATGACCTTGAAGACTAGATTATTCGCCAAACCATATTCTGTCCCATTTGTTCAACCCTCATGACCACGTAGATTTCATAATGAAAACAACTTTTTTTTTGCAAAACTTTTTTTTTATTCGCACGCGCGCATCAGTTTTGGGGCTCCCGGAGGATGTCATCCATATAATCAAATCAACATGGCCTTAGAAAAAAAAAAGAATAATACTTCCAAATGCCCAGAGCTTGTAGCCAGTTTATTCTGATATTCACAATACAAACCACACAGACTGTGAGGGGCTGTTAACATCTCTGAAAATAGCTTCTTCTTGCTACGTCATTTAGGTCTAAATAGCTCTTTAGGCTAGGCAGGCTAGCTTCATAGTGAAACAGCTCGAAGACAGTAACAACAAGGAACAAAAAAGAGCAATGTTAGCCTCTATCAACTGCCTACAGGGCAACACAAAATCACTTTTACTTACAGTTGCACAATTGTAAACCCTCCAGACTGTACTACTAGTACAGTTGATTGAACTTGATTCTTTGTACCATAGAACTGCCACATGATAAGTCTCACTGGTGGGTCAGTCTATTGAAGAAGACTTATAGTCTATTGAAATTTGAAGAGTAATTGGTCAAAAGCTCAAACAAAAGTTTTAACCTTAAACATGTAACTACTAACACAGATAACTTTCATGGTAGATCTGAGTGTAGCATTGTTACTGGCACTTGAGTCATAGTGTCTGGTGCGACAGTCATAGCTTTTGTTTCACTCTGTAAACAGTTGAAGGGCTTCGCAGGCGGGCGAGTCACTGCTTGGTGACGCCGATGACGCCGCACGCTAGACGTCCTCCGGCGTGCCCCGTGGTCAGGCTGTCATCGAATCCGCCTTTCCCAAGGTCATCCTCCCCAGCATGCACCTGTAGGGTTTTGAAAATTAATGTACACTTCAGAATTTTTTTTTCTCATAACAAACAAGTACTATGCAACTTTTCTCGCGGATTGTGTCAGGTGGAGTTGGTGTAACGAAAGAGCATTTGGTTTGGAACAAAGAGGTCTCGGGTTCGAATCCCGACCTTGTGCCCTGGGAAAGGCACTTTACACGACTTTCTTCACTTGATCCAGGTCTAAATGACTAATAATGACAGAAGTAATCATTATCATGATTGTGGGCAAAACAAAACCAAACACTGAACAGAAATCCAGGGAAGACACTCCTGCACAGAATTTTTTTTGTGTTGGAGTCTCAGAGAACAGATTAATTTTCACTGTGTAATTTACCAACTCAGGGAACTTCAATTTCAAGTTAGTATATGAAAGTTACATCGTAGCACTTACCACAACAGCACGACCAATGATGGAGTTAGGACCGGTCAGTTGGAGCTGGGAGTCTGTGATTTTGATGTTGGCCTCACCATCTTCTCCCACCTCTACATTACCCAGGTCACCAACATGCCTAGGAAAACAACAACATTGTATACTCACTGTATTGTTTATTATGCTATACTCGGGCTGCAATAACATTCAATACAGGTGTTACATCCTATGTGATTACTAGCACTGCACCGGCATTTGACAAATTTTACCTGCACCACTAAGAAACTAAGTAGGAAGTATTGATCATTTAAACTGTTAAAGCTGTTTAGAAACGATTGCCATTTTTTTTTCTTTTTACCGGCACTAACCTCTTTTGTGCGTGCTGTAATCATTTCTTTATCCCTCAAAAAATTCATAAAACAGGGTTTGAAATACTGAGTGCATGTGCACGTTATAGTGCACCAAAATGTGGAGATGTGCACCCAATTTTTTTCTGTGTTCTTTGGGTGCACCAGTGCACCCAAATATTTATGTATGTAAAGATTTTAAATGTACTGTAGTATAGAGCATATTCTTAACATTTAAGTGTCAGAAAAATGATAAATAATAATGAGAAAAATAATAAATAATAATGAGACATTACTAGTCCTAGTAGTAGTTTTGCTGGCATTCTAACTTAATGTATGCACCCCAGCGTACAAAATAATTTTTTGAACCATGTTGCCCAGTGGGCAACGTACTGCAAAAATTAGGTTGCCCATCAGAATTTAAGGTTGCCCCACAAAAAAGTTACTACTTTCCTCAAATTAAGTAATGTTACATACATAAGCCTTTTAAAGTTAACTGATACTAGTAATAGCCATTAATACCTAAAATTAAAAAGCATCTGCCAGATACAGTGGTGCAAGCAAAGTGGGCATGATTTTCGGGGGGGGGGGGCGATTCTTAAAATTCAGGTAGCACACTGGGCTACCTGGGTTCAAAAATAGGTTGCCCCAAGTAAAATTTGGCTGCCCGGGGCAACTGGGGAAACAGGTATTTTGCACACTGCACCCCCAAAAATTTTTGTGCACTAAATTTTTTAGGTGGTATGTGGTGTTCCCAAAATGAATTTCGAGCCCTGTAAAATAAATGTGCAATCGTACAGTGTAGTGATGAACCCACCTTTCCTCATCCTGAGGACCTCCATGGTTCTTCTTTGCTGGATTGAAATGGCCTCCTGCACTGGTGCACCCTGGAATAAACAAACAAATCAACAATGTTACAATAGATACACACATGTGCAAACAATGCGCCTGGCACTTTTACAATGAATATTCATCAAAGTTTGAACTTAAAAGATCTTAAGTTCCAGATATACATTTACATGACACTAGCAGGCCTCGAATTTAACTTTTTTTCCTATTGTCCCAGCACTGTCAGTGTCACGAAAATAAATTTCAATTGTCCCGAAGTGAGGATAGAGCTGTGTACCGATACTCAGTACCGATACTGTACCGGAAAAATTGATTAGGTACAAGTCCAAAATACCTAATCCCTCCGTACCGGTACTGTACCTAAACAATTTCACACCAATTTTATGCCTATTTGTGACCTTAAATGTGGAAATAGCTGGTCGCCAATGGGTTCCAATGTAAGGACAGTGTGTTCATGAAAACAATAATACCTTACTTTTGCCTATATTTTATCTGAGCATTCTCCATAAACCAAAATTAAACCTTAACTATCAAGTGTATACATGTTTTTGTTGCTATTGAAAGAGTTCAGAAGAGCATGTAAATTGGACGAATATTTTAGGTACAGGTTCAGGTCCGGACCTGTACCTAAACCTGTGTACCTGTACCTGTACCTGTACCTAAAATTTGTTTAGGTACACAGCTCTAAGTGAGGATGAACTGTCCCAACCTGTTTTTCAGGCAGTGAACTTAGTCTAGAAGTCAGCTTTATTTTGCTTACATTCTGACTTCCAGGCACTAGGTGCGCTATTATGGGAAATTTTGGGTAGTTAAGCCAAACAAAAGATTAGCGCTGACCTTCTGATGTTGACTATTTTTCTATTGTCCGAAAAATGTCCCAAATTGTAATTTTAGTTGTCCCACCTTAAATTACAGTGGTCACTGGCCATCGGGACACCGTTAGTTTCGAGCCCTGACTAGTAGTGTCCCAGATCTATCGCCATGACATCATAGCCAGCCTTGAAATAATTTGTATGTTTTGTACATGTGGTGAACAAAAACAGCCATCATTCACATTTGTATATAAGTAAGAACTTCATGCACTTGGGTAATTTAGCCTCTGTACACTTGAAGAAGCCACACAAGCGAAACCGGTCGTGTGACAGGCTGAATAAAAGTTCTAAACAGGAACTATGTGGCTCCAGGTGTCTTACTGAGGGACGACTGTGTGTGCGAGATGTCGGTTAGCTTGAGGAATGAATCCACTGTACTTAATATAAGCCTTCATTTACATTGATATATTTTTTTAAAGTCAGAAGTATCAGGTACCATTGGTGGTGTCTCCAAACTCGTGGATGTGGAAGCCATGCTTGCCTGGTGGCTTCAGGTTGGAGATAGTTCCTGTCACTTCTACTGGGGAGTCTGAGCTCTGAAAGGGGAGGTACAACTTTTATCTTCAATACACATGAAACATATAACACTAAACACTTCCTTGATGTTTTGGTCCGTGGTAGTGGAAGGTAAAAATGGTACCGGTGTTTCGGAATTTTCACTTCTTCGTTGAAAAATCCTTTTTTTGTCTAATATTCACTAAAATTTAAGAGGTTGGTTAAAAAAAAAGTAAAAAATTTTGTTGTTTTTATTGCAAGTGTTTGCTTGCTTCAGGATAATTTTTTGCTGAATCGAATTGAGACCCCAAATAAACTCTAAAGATATGTAGTCCAAAGTAATCAAACAATGAGCTGCAAAACAAGAACCTGACTAAGAAAACATAAAAATACCTGAATGTCAAACAGTGACTTGCACAAAATTTCTCATTCAGACAATTGTACAACTGCATTCGTGACCTTTTGCCTTTTGTTTTAAATTGATTGACACTGTCCCTTTTACATGTAAATGTTGGAGCTGAGATATGTTGCCAAGGAATGAAATATGGGGTCATATACTGTAATGATAATTCAAGGTTAACGGAGGTGCATAGTACAACTACAACCTCAGCTAAGTTCTAACTTACTGAAGCCACGCCCACAAGTCACCTGATATATAATAACACGCCCCCCTCCCCACATGCCCTTGCCAATCCCTCCAGCTTTTGACACATTTTCACAACTTTATACGAAGTTCTGGGTCTCCATAGTGTCTGTTCAGATACCTGACATTCTGATTAAACAACAGGAGGATTGACAAGGGATGACAGTTCGAAATATCGCGAGAAAAAGGACAAAAAGATCGCAATTTTTTCTGAAAAACGGGAGCGCGACTAGCGACTTGGCTTGGCCAACCATGGCAACAAGGCACACTCACCGCTTGAGTAAATGTCACAGTCCCCTTCACGGTCTCTCCAACTAGCACGCAAACGGCTTTGACGGACATGTTGGCTTGAAATACAGAGCTACAACCTTTTTACAGGGCACGGAAAATGTTGCTGACTTCCTCGAAGAGAAAGGTGATCACATGGCGGGGCCGTGTGCATGTGTTTGGTGCAGTGTGCAAAACAACACGGAAAAATTACCTGCAGTTTGCTTTTGAACTGCCAGAGTTCGCTGTTGAGAAGACCGAATAATGGCAATTACAGGTGGAATTCTACAATTCACAACGAATAAATGTCATTAAAGCTATGCGTTTTCGCTATAAAGTGCAATGAGAATTATATCTTAGGACTGTGATGTCAGCGATCTCTAGTTTTGCCACGCCTAGCCTTGATAAACGAACGCAAAAGTGATGGACAGGCAAGATTTCTAGTCGCATGCAAGAAAATAATAAACGTCAAGGTAGAATTGACATGCCCTTTCTCGTTGCTTAATGCTGCGCTTAAAAAGCCTTTGTTATGATAATCTGCCACTAGTTGTCTATTATAAAAGACTGCACCTCACAACCGCAGCTACGGTAAAATAACACTTCTAAATTGTAATGTTCTTGGAACACTGAGCAGTGCAATTCGCCCTATCCTCGCTTTCTTATGTCATAGACACACCGATATTGTTCCAGAATACATAGTGCGCGCTCAAACTCAGCTGTTTTGATGGAAACAAGATAGCAAGAGAGAGAGGCGGTGTTTGAACGGTGCCGTTTTTTTTACTCCTGTCGTCGTACTGAGTCCGTTGTAATGGACCGGAGAAAGCTCGCTCCGCGGGCGGTGGAAGTGCTGACTCATCCCCGTAACCAAGTGGCGGAGAGACGGTTACAGGTAAATACTGATGATACCAAGGATGGGAAAACTTGGGGGAGGGGGGATTTAGAAGTCCTACATCAGAACTGTTATCCTCAAGTGTATTGCTTGATAAGATATGGCCCTGTATCAATACATTTTATATTTCCGATAAGATTTGAGTTCAATTGTGTTTTAATAATATAGCACATATGATGTAGACGTATATGTCAGTATGGGCACTGGTAAAAAATCTACGCACATACCAACGTTAGTACGTAGTAACATTTGAGGATATGTTCAACAATTTGTAAGGTTAGCTACCCGGTTTAAGCAGCTATTTTGGGGCCGTATGATGTTGATTTTACGCTTAGTGGTCAGTGATAATACTAGTTGTTTAATGGCTTAATTAGCGGACTTGATTGTCAATATATTTCACGAATGTCACTCGAGTGAATCTATATAGTTCACCATCCATAACTATATATAGATGGAAATTGGAAGGCTGGCGCCATATTCGCTTCTGTAAAACAACTATGCTTAGTTCGAAGAAGAAAACATGTCGTTTTTGCTCTGTTTCCTCTTCTTCTTTTCCAAACATGGTAAGGTCAATGACCTTAACCAAACGGCTGTCACCATGGTAACTGGTGCTATAGCAGGCACCCTGTAGTGTTGAGTTACATTATGTAGAAACTTAGAGTTGGAGGGGCCGGTCACTGTATATACATTATATGATTGTGAGTAAGAAAATCAGAGTAGGAGTTTGTTAGGCTAGATCATGTGATTGTGAAGGCTAGCATTATGCATTTGTATACATTGCTAACATATTCTATCCCTTTAATTTCGCTGTAGGTTGATCTAAGAAAGCTGGACCTCCATGCGGCTAGGGCGGCCCACAAGATTAAGAACGAGATCAAGTTGCTGAGGGCGACTATCCCGAGCTCTAACGGCAGCGGCATGAGGAAACGGTCCATCCACGAGTTCCCTCATCTCCAAGGCGCCATGTTCGGACACAATGGAGAGGTACCAGCCTTAAAGGCATCCAATGCAGTTTTAAGTTGGAAACACAATTTTTCAAAGCCAATATTCATTTATCGACATACTAATTTGAAACCACACTACCCTAATGTATATTGACCCTCAAGAACAAAAATGTCAAAATTCTGACGGTTACTTGAATTGCCTGCCCTGGGCTAATTTTTAGGGACCACACCGAAAATATATAAGGACTCTGTGCTAAAATGTGAAGCAGTACGTTTCAATATCACAAAGATCGCCTTATTCAGAATACTTAAAGTTTTGCTGCTCTGAAATTGCATTGGATGTCTTTAACCCATGTCACACATAGCCGAATATGGCCTCCTGAATGCTGCCGGCTGATGTTAGGCGAGTTAAGCTACTGTTCGGCTAGCAGTGCACCAGACGAATGTTTTTATTGAAATATTGAAAGCATTCGAGTGTTATCTGTGATTGAATGATAACAATAAAAGGACACCATTACAAATATCAAAAGAAAAAAAACGACGTTTAAAAACGTTCTGATGAAGTGATAATTATATAAGTTCTGGGTAAGTGATAATATGTTGGAATTGACATCTTAAGAGCACACGGACTTGAAGGAATGTTTTGGCATTGTCTGCAAGAGTTGTAAAATCTAGGGTGAGTCCTAAAAGCTTGGATAGTTTACCAAGGAAGCTCTCTGTCTATTTGACTTTTCTGTCAGTTTTTAAAGCTGTTAGAGGCTATTTTTTGCCATGATTTCCATGTGTTCAGGTGAAGAGGCCAGTTTCCCGTCAGCTGAAGAACACTATCTACCGTGCCTCCGTGGAGCTGGTGCGCCCGCCGTCCATCTACGACTCCGCGGACAAAGATGGCGTCCCCGTCATTCAGGTGGAGGACGAGAAAGAAGGTAGCGCAGCTACTCTTTTCTTATTATGTTTACCGAAGGAAAGCATATTGTTTTTGCTACATTTCCTCTTCTTCTCCAAACCAAAAGGGTCAATGACCTGAACCAGTCGTCTGTCCCCATGGTATCTAGTGTTGGCGTTACATAATGTTGCAATTTTATAGCTGGAGGGATTTAGACTACTGTCTGACCATATATATGAATGTGTTTGAGTACGAATTAACAGAACAGACCATAAGGTTAACACTAATTAATTTTTGATCGGTTTAACAGAAGAAAAGGAGAACGAGGAGCAGGAAAATGACTCGGACGATGACACCATGTCAGAGGACCTGCCGATGGTGCCGTTCCAAACACAGATCACCCTCCCCAAGTTCCACCTGCTGATCCACGCCCTGGTGAACAAGTCTCGTGCGGCGGGTACGGGCCTACACCGCGCCCTGGCCCCCGAAAAGAACGCCCGGTTCAAGGCTATAGTACGGGCCGCGCTCAACAAGTCCCGGTTAGAGAAAAAGGCACAACTCGACAGAGAAAACGCAGACGATGGCATTGCAGATTGCTCAACCTCCACGACAACAGCGGAAAAGAAGAACGACGATCTCAAATATGACGCATCGTACCAGAAGCAGAGCAATGCATCTCGAGGTCGCAAGGCGGCGCCAGGAAAGCAAAGCAGCACCAAGGACATGGCAACAGTGCCATCCACGACCAGTTGTGGGAAGGAGGAAAGGCGGGCGGTATGTCCTGCACCTGGCATGTCTGCTCGCTCCAAGTCAGCTCCAAATCTAAAACTGACACCAGAAAATCTAGAAGCTAACTCTAAGATGTATCGCGAGCGAGTTCTGACGACCAACCAGTTTCTGAACAGTCTCGCACCCACCACCCAGCCATGGAGGACCCAGTCGGCGCTCGCCGGCCGTCGCCACCCGTCGGGATCTTTCGACACAGCATCGGCAACCGTCGGCGGCACTCGCGCGACGAAAAGTGCCGGAGTCTCCCGAAGTTTCGGAGGTTATATGTACGGTGAATATTACCACCCCGCCGCGTCTACCACATGCACAAGGACTGGCCATCCGAGTGAGAGATTTCCCGTCTACAACGCATGGCAGATCAAGAAAGCCCAGCCGGAGCAGCCGAGAGTCCCTATTTGGAAGCGCAAGTCCGTGCGAGACAACTGCTCAGCCTGTCGAAACAAGCTCCGACAGGAAAGATCCGTGGAACTGTCCAAGGCGTTCCGCAGTGCCTGGGAGGTACCTGCCGATGGCAGCCGGAGTCCCAGCGCGGTACCCCCGGGAGAAAGTCGAGCCAACAGCGCGGTACCCCTCGGGACCAGTCGGCCTGCTACCGCCATGTCTCCGGGAGGATACCGTAGCGCCAGCGTAGTGTCTCGAGTGAGTCTTCGGGGCATCAACTTGGAGTCGCCGGGAGGATTCCGTAGCGCCAGCGCGCTGACACACAGGGGGGACGGGAGACTGGAGGCTGAGGCAGGGACTGGGAGGCCCGGCAGTGTCGCTGGAGACCCGGCAGGGACTTCCAAACAAACGGTAAAACAAACATATCGTTATTTTCTTTTTGTTTCTTTTATTTTCTCTTATATTATTTGAAGCCCCTGTCACATACACATTCACGAATTTGGCCTCCGAATGGTAGCCGAACGCCAGCCAACCATGGTTAGGAGTGGGTCGGCTGGCGTTCGGCTGGGTCTGCTACGGTTCGGCTGCGCCAGCCAAATGTTTCAAAATGTTTCAAACATTCGTGGGGCGCTCGGGATGTTTGATCATAGTTGGCTGTTTTTCGACTGTAAGTCAGCAAAATACGAGTACAACCATCTGTAAGTAATTCATCGAATTCAGCGGTGTGTTCATGAATCAAATTTAACTAAAATTCGTTTTGAGTCATATAAAAAAAGGTAGGTGTGGCCTAAATCTGGTCAGAGTGCTCCCGAACACCTTCCGACCTGTTTGGCTGGTGTTCGGGAACGACTGAATTCGTGGGACGTTCGTGAATGTGTGACAGGAGCTTGAGATTTATCAAGTTGCTAGGCAGTGCTCGAAAACAAAGAAACTATCATGTAACATTTGCAGATTAACAGATTAATGAATAATTGATATAAAGATATTTATCATCATATTGTAGCTGTAAATGTCGGTCCATACAGGTAGGTACATACAGGTAGGTCTGAGTTTGTGGTAGGACTTAAATGCCTCCAGGGCAGTTTTCAGAGCTTGGAAACCCTAGTTTTCAAAGTCAATATTTTAGTCACTTTTCTACAAACAGAGTTGAATGTATTGACACTCAAGGAGCAAAAATACCCAAAATTCTAAAGGAAATTGTTACTGGAAGGCCCTGGAATTAGGGTACCTCCCATAAAATAAAGGACTCATCTTGGGGCTTGTTTTTGCAGTTTTAGATACCCAAAGTATTATATATTGATTGAAATTTGCTAAAAGTGACGCAGTATGTGTCAATATCATAAAGATTGCTTTATTCAGAGTATTTCCAATTCTGCTGCTCTGAAATCGCATTGGATGCCTTTAAAGATTTATCACAGTATAACCAGGGGTGCCAGAGAACACAGTGCAATTTTACGGAAAACAGTGCAATCGTATTAGTATACAGTGCAATTCTATGGAGTACAAAGTAATCGTATTAGTATACAGTGCAATTAGTAAATACGATTGCACTGAAATTGCACTGTATACTAATAAAATTGCACTGTATTCCGGAAAATTGCACTGTATTCCGGAAAATTGCACTGATAACACTGATTACTTTCCAGGACACAAAGACCGACGGCTCCCACCCACCCCCTGACAAGCCAGGCTCAAAAGTAGTAAAGAATGACCTTTTGAACGCCGAGAGGTTGGAGGAGTTCCGGAAACAACTGGAGAAAAACCAGCAGATGCGCACAGCCAACACCATGGCAACTAACATCGCTTTCTTCGGGCTCAGGTCGTGATATGATTTAATTTGTGATATTATAATTCATAACGCAACTTTTCTGAGGCATGCACTTTTTGTTTACAATGACCGAGTACAATTCGTGTAGAATGTGTAATATATTTGCCCGGGGTTCATTCATTCATACACAGCTCAACCTATATACAATACGCCTATTCTATATTGTGTATACATGCTTCAACTTTAAGATTTTGTCTTAACCACGTACACTGAAAACTCATTAAAAAGCATAAAGATGAGTTTCTGACATTTCACAAATGAAGGTTTTATTATTAAGCTATCGTTGTTTCATGGACGTCACACCACAGCATACAAATACACCCTGTTAAGACACCTCAAATAATATTAGAGCGACATTGTGCTATAGTTTCCAAGAAAAGAGTTACAAATATAACATTACGGCCAATGAAATAAAGTCTTAATAGATAAATAAACCAATACCATAAAAATATACATCTGTTTCCTTTACCTCACCTTTTTCTTTACCTCGCTGATATATTATGAATGTCTTTATCTTACAATGTTCTTTTGGTACATGTACCTCAATCTTTGTGTATAGTTATACACATTGCTATGGGCATGCGACTATTACACCATATAACCCCATGAAAAACTTAAAATACCTGTCATTATATTACCTATTGTAAGCTAGTGTAATACTATAGACTTGCAAATAGAATCACTGAGTTACCGAAGTTGGGATACAATAGTTTGATTGAATTTCATTTAAGACTGTAGGTAGACATACAGGTTACAGTATGTGTACATGAAAAGTATAATGTGCATCTCAAGTGATTTATTGAAATTAACACGGCTTATATTGGTATACATGTACGTACATACATACATGGCATATAATACTGCATGATACCAATAACGAAGACGTTTTGACAAAAGTAACACTTTTCTTATATCAGGGTACTTCGAATCTTGTATTTCAGTGTCATTGGTGCGATGTAGTTTTTAACAAACAAACAGACAAACAAACAAAACAAAAGGATTCAAAAGATATAGGAGAAATTATAGGTCAATTAACGGTAAATGTATCACATGAACATCATCGACGCTGAATATTTGCCGTATACAGTGTCCATGTAGTGCAATCACAGGTTGTTCTAAGCGCAGTTGATTCGGCGTTGGCGTCTTGTTCAAGACTTCGATAGTCCCCACGATTGGTCGTCGTCTAGTCTCAGAATGGTTGAAAACTCTGGAGTGGATCGTGAGAAAAAAAAAAACAAACAGGCACAACAGGTTAGAGCACATACAAATGTAACTAGAGAGATAACATTTGCAAAGGAAATGTAATCATTTACCCACATGCTCTGTTTGGCCTTTTTCACGTTCATATATATATATACGTTCATATAAATATAGATATAGTGACCATCCCCCTCCGCCAATTCTGTCTTGCTACATAATGTCACCAAAAACCAGAGGGCGTCTGCTACATCACCAGTTACCATGGTAACAAAAGTCTGGTCCAGGTTATTGACCTTACGTTTGGAGAAGAACAGAAGAAACAATATTCATAAATTCTGCAATACTGAATCGGATAATAAGAAATACTCAAAGCTTCAGCAGAGACTAGAAGAAGTAACATATTTTTGTTCAACAGGACAAGGATCGAACCGTTGTTCTGAGAAATATAGAATGAGTACTTAAAAAGCAAGGTCATTTTGACTACTCATTGTAGACTCAGTGTCAGATTTGTCAGATGGAACGGCCGTACGGACCTGAACCTCGCTTTCGTGCAAGATCACGTTCGTTCGCGAGTGTGCTCTCGCGAGACTTCGTTTTAAATGGTTCTATTTCAACGTCTTTTTGTCCAACATAATTTGCACACACCTTGGAAACTGAGCCTTCCGTCCTTGTTGACGTCAAAAAGGTCAAACATCTCTTTGATTTCCTCGTCTGTGATGTTGTCGCACATCTCCGTCATCACGTGCTCAAGTTCGGGCAGGCTGGAAAAATACACACTTGGTTAGCATGTAACAAAACTACGATTTCATAAAGGAAAGTGTATTCATTCCTCAAGCTAACCAACGTCTATTACACCACATTATATTCGTCCCTCAGTAAAGGCATGTTATACGTTGTGTTTAAAGTGACATCTGTGCCGTGCTATTGTACCAGTCAGAATTGCCCCAAGAAAGGTAAGAGACAGTCACCGAAATGTTTGCTGAATAAAAATTCCGTTGCGTAACTTGCGTATAAAAGAGGCATTATTATTAACACAATTGAAGTTCCTTGGGCCACACAACTGTGCAATGACTACAGCAGGGGGCTAGTCCACTGGCAGTAGTGTGTTTATAACTCCCACATTCTTCTCAAACGCTAAGTGCTAAGCAGAGAAAGCAGTATGTACCATGCCTTTGGTATGACTCGGCCGGGGATCGAGCTCACGACCTACCGAATGCAAGGCGAACACTCTTGGCCATTGGACTGGTGAACGTAACACATCAAACATATCGTGGCACAAGTTGATAGTACCCACCTGATGTACCCACTGCCGTCCATGTCGAAGGCGCGGAAGGCGCTCCTCAGCCACTCGTTCTGATCCTCCGATGCGAACAGCCTCTTCACCATGACGTTCAGGAACTCTGGGAAGTCAATAGTCCCGTCACCTGTGACAGGAAGACACCTGGTTACGACACAGAACGTGCGCGAAACGCATTCGCAGTTGGATGTTTGGAGCATGTCGACAGAACGTACTGTGCCTGCGCAAAACCTAGCTTCCGTAGCAGGCTTATAGAACTGGCTTATAAAGAGCTCCCAAAGACCATTAAGACCCCCCAAACCGCCAGTTTTTGGCATGCTGTGGAGGGTACGCAAAACCCTGATTTTTCACGGTTTGGGTTGGATTTTTAGTCAGAATTTTGTCTGTTACAGACGATATCTTTTCCGATATAACATTTGGAAACTACATACAGAATGTTAACCTTATATACGCGATTACGAACTTATATGAGGCGTTCTGCCGAAATACTATATGCTAAGGGGAAGGTTCTGAATGTTTCACAGGGGCTTTAGACACCGATAACATCTATTGGACATTCAAAAGGAGCATTAATATATTACAAAAGTATCACATTTTCTACGTGTTTTTGGCTAGTCTCTACCTGGCTTCAGAAGTGTCTGAAAAGAGTAAACATTGGCCAAATAGACAAATAAAGTTGCCAAGGGCCAACCGTCCGACACTGAACAGAGACGGGGGGCGACACAGGTTATCTGACACGTATGACCCTTTGCTGCAATCACGTGTTTCCGACGTCACGTCCCGGAAGCTGCAGTAGACGGGTCCATTCCGTGAACAAGACTGACGGAGTTAGTTGAAAATTTGGGTAAGTTCCAATTTACTTAGTGTTGGACAGAACGTTTAGCCTTTTTATCAAGATGCCAGGGGAGTTGGTCTTCTAAAGAAGTACAGGGGTTTGACTGACCGTCCAGGTCGAGCTGTACCACGATCTCCTCCACCTCCTGTTCGGTCGGGTTCTCCCCCATGGCCCGCATCAGTTTCCCCAGCTCCTTGGACCTGATGACTCCGTCCCCGTCCTGGTCTATAGCACTGAACGCCTCACGGAACTCTGCAAAACGAACACGAAATGTAAGGAACTAGAGATGTGACATTTACAAAGCAAATGTATAATGTTCACCTTTACATGGTCTAGCCTAAACAATGGTGACGAGTCTCTCTAGCTCTGTCCTGATACATGATGGTACCCAACACCACAAGGTGTCTGCTACAACACCAGTTACCATGGACAAAGACGCCTGGTCTAGGTCATTGGCATATGATTTGTTTGGAGAAGAAGTGGAGGGAGAGGAAGAATATGTTTTCTTTTTGCGAAGGTAAACATAATTATGTAAAAATACACGAAATATAATGCCTCATTCCTTGACAAAGTTGCACAGTCCAGTTCCAGTTCATGAAGACAAGTTTCCAGTTTCAGTTCAAAGCTTGCTTTAAAATCACTGGCGTTCATCTTCATGTTATGTACAATCGAGTAAAAAGTATGTCTCGTTTTCAACATATAAATTATTATAGAATTCGCACGTTCTCTCTTTCAGCCTTGTATGGTTAATACGTACCCATAATCTGCTCATGCGTCAACTTCTTTGTCTGGAATAAAAACAAATTGAACACGCTTAATACAAAGTCTAAGAACGTCAAGACATCAAGAACATAAATTATCGAACATACTAACCCCCGTAATTTAGAATCATGCCGTCCTTTAGCTTCCGACAAGATCACAAGACTGTGCTACTAAAAAAAACCCTCCATGTATGCATTCCAATGATTCTTCACAAGCATATATCACCAGAAAAAATAACAAATACAAGTAGCCACGCTCCTTCCCATCATACACCTCTCCCTCGGCATCATGGGAAAAACATGGCGGCCCCATGCACCAAACCAAAAACATAACACGTTTTGTTATCGCAAACAGGTGAATATAGAAAAACAAGGTGTGTAATTATAAGACGAAAAAGGAAGTCACAGTAAAAAAAAATTACATATTAAACTTTTTTTGATTCTCACCATTCTTGCGAAGTCTTCAGGTTTGACCCTGACGTTGACCTTGGGCTCCGCCATACTTGGTCCTCACCGTTACGTCACACTGCCTGCCTGCACACACGGTATACATGCACAGCGAGTTAGTTTGTACCCTCCCAGACTCACTAGAAACAAAAATTTGGAGATCTCAGACCTCGCCATGAAATGTTTAATATTGTGTAATTTTTAATCCTTCTCATTCCCCATGGCAGAGTCACCACATTTTAGGAGGGTTAAAAAATCTCTCTTGAACAAAGGCTCTCGAGGAGTTCACGTAACGACGAAGTGCAGTACACGTAATAGGTAAATAGCACCCCCATGCGAATAAACTTCAAACTTCACATGAAAACTAATCCAGTTAAGATCTATAAATGTTAAAACTTAATATCGATCCTAAATATGCCCCAACTACCGTCCGTGGAGGCGAGATGGATACATTAATAACTGGACGCTATCAAATCGTGACAAGCATGTTTTATCGTCAGTATATCAGGAACCACTATTAAAAGACGCATCTATTACTAACAGACTTTTCCAACGGGGGTTGGCTAGAAGGACAAGATGCCGTTTTTGTTTTTGCGAAGATCAGTTGGTAGTGTGTACATATGTCTCCTCTTTATATACTATTTTACTGAAGGAGATAAGTTTAAGACTAGTCTGTCTTAATTTGTGTGTGTGCTGTGAGTGCTGTGTGTGTGTTTGTGTGTGCGTGCGTGCGTGTGTGTGTTTGTGTGTGTGTGTGTGCGCGTGTGCGTGCGTCTGTATCTGTATAAGTACGTACAAGTGTGCGTCTGTTCGTGCGTTTGTGTGTATGGGTAAGGGAGCGAAGTCTGCCATCCCAGCTGATTGCCTTTTTTTTTGCATGCTTGTCACTACTTTTAAAACTGTTCATGAACATGGACCTTTCTTGTAACAAACCGTTGATCATTGTTAAGGATTTGTAAGGACTAACCCCCTTGATAAATATGGTACCAATCAAAATGCTACATAATTAGAAAAAGTAATTAAAACGCCTTCAGTCAGGTTCAGGTCCTAACGGATATCATGTAAGGAAACAACACGGCTGAATCGATACCTGCAATACGTTAACCTAATCTTCCTGAGTGGATCGCAAGGCACGAGAAGAATTGGTGGGGAATAGTATAAGACGGCTGGGGGTACGCCAAGACCCTAGCCTGTCACACATTCAGAACTTTCCACCGACCATCCGTCCATCTAGTCTCCACCAGACTCTTTTGCAGGCTAAATAGATAGTAGAAATCGGCCTGCATGTGCAAATGAAGCTTCTCTTGGTGGCCAACATCTCTAGCCAATGATATCCCCTTTTCTACAATTAATTCAGCCTGCAAATGAGTCAGGTGGAGACTACATCCATACAAGGTTGGCTGAAGTTCTTGACTAGTCAAATCCGATAAAGCATACCATTCAACACGAATGGAATCAAATTTGAGTCAAATTTGACAGCCAACCACTTCCAGAACACTGCTGACCTACTCCCAACCACCAGCAAACCAGTCCCCAACCACGGCACGAATTCTAGAACAGAATGACCTTCGTTGCTAGGGACCTGCTGTACAAATTAAGTACAGCGCCTGTCACACATTCACAATCTTCGCCCGACCAGGAACCAACCAGGGTGTGGGCGGTAGGTTGTAGGCAGCCCGACCAGATTTAGACCACATCTTCCTTTCGACGCGAATCAAATCAAATTTTAGTTAAATTTGATTGAGATTTGACCCCTGAACAATGCTCACCTACTCCCGAAAATCAGCCAACCATGACCCAACTTCCTGACCACGCTTGAATGTTTTTAAAGTTTTGAAACATTCGGCTGTCGCTGCCGAACAACAGCCGACCTCACCGAACACCAGCCGACCACAGCAGACCTTGCTCCCGACCTACTCCCAACCATGGTAGGGGGGTATTCAGCAGTGTTCGGGAAGCTATGCCCGTCTAAGTGTGACAGCTCAACTTTGGAAAATGCACTGGCTTTAGATTCAGTTTCGCACAAAATGCCGACTGGGAATTGATAATCACTGGTTACAGCATATTTGATACCAATGCATTACATTACACGTATTGAAGATGATAACGATACCAGAAGCCTGAAATACCCCCAAGGAATAAAGAAAAAGTTGTAAAGAAAAAAAAACTTATTTCTTCTTAATGGAACTGAAGCGATTCAGGCAATGATGACGGAAAATTGGAATTTATCGATTTTTCCTACATGACCGCAAGCAACAGAGATGGGTGTAAAAGTGCACACGTGCTTCTCTGCTGTGGAATAAAGCCAGGGATCGAAATTAAAGTAGCTCCAAAGGCCACTGACCACTGGCTGGGACAACTAAAAAGACACTTTGGGACATTTTTGGGACAATAGAAAAATAATCAACATCAGAATGTCAGCCCGCCCTTCTTTTGTTTATCAGGCACACGTCCTGACTTTAGGATCCGGAAAGTCCCCCCGAATTTCCTGTCTACTCTGCAATTATAGTGCGTCTGGGAGTGAACATAAGTAAAATACATTTGACTTCCAGTTGAAGTCATACAATACTTAAAAAAAAACAGGTTGGGACAGTTCATACTCATTCTGCGGGACAATTGGGACAGTGCTGGGACGATAGGATTTGTAAAGGAAGCGTAATAATATGAAATATGTTTACGTCGTATCTAAGCACACTGAAAGGTGACGGAAAGGCGGAATTGACATTTCAGCAGCCTTTACGAAGTCGTAAAGTCTCAACTTTAACACTTCTTTACATATTACATTTTACAGTTTGCTTAAATGTCTGTTTTCGTGCTGTGTAGGAAGAAAATTTATTTTCGAGGCCTGCTCCTGTGCATCTGAATAAAGTATCGGAAATGCCAAGGTCTCTGTGTAGAAGACCGCCTCAGGAAGCGATCCATATAAAACCGTTATTACTGAAAGTGTACCAATAAGGTGGATCACGCCAACTAATTGTGTAGAGGCGAAAATCGATGACTGTAAACAGTAGTGTTTTTTTTTAAATCTGATAAATCAGATAAAGGACAAGGACGTTACACTGAACTATAACTTATTTTATAACACATTAGTAGATTTGATAGATCTAGGAAGAATCGAAGATGACAAAAAATGGGTAATAGAATTTAAACTATACCACAACAAGATAGCAGAACTTTATAATCTGATACAATCTATGTTCCCCTTCTTCATACATCTAAGCTGTACAGATAAATTTATATTTCTAATGAGCGAGTTTAGACAAACCTTCTGTATTGAAACATATCTGTTCTTACATTTTTGCCATTACTAAGAAACGAGAAGAAATCGAATTTACTTGATTGTAGCTACTTGACGATGTATATATGTAACGTTATCTATATTCCATCCTTTTGTTGTGACCTGTACTTAACCCAGTGGGTATGTGTGTACAATAAAGGTCTTCATCCATTTATTAAAGACAATTCATACTTTGCTGCTAGATAAAATATGGAGATTACTACAAGCTCTGTCATTTGGTTTTAGTGACGCAGAAGAAGAATGACAGACGTCACTCGAAACGTTCGGAAATAATCTCGGTATTTCATCGAGTAGAGTAGAGTTTGAATTGCCCTTGAGCATTGTTTACCTGGATGTCTAACCTTCATCAGTTGAATGAATGAACTTTATTGCCCGACAATCGTACATGGCACAATGTGTGGCAGTAAGACAACAATACTACAAAACTAAACTATCTTACAATACTACAAATTAGTATTGATACAATAGACATGTACATGTTACAATATTGTTATGTATTGATGATTTGGTCCCGCTTGTGGAATGAAGTATACAGAAATAGACCTATGTAGGCAGATATGGGAGTTGGACATGACAACAATTTATGAAAAGTATCGTTCTGTGTACCAGATAGGGTGAACTTTAGTAGATTGTTCTCTCAGAGATCTATCCTCTTCAATGCAGACTCTAAAGATGAACACTTGAGACCTGTCTGGCGGATCGTTTCCACTGATGCATGTTGACTAAATACTGCCGCTTGAAAACGTGTCATGTTTACAAAACAGATCAGGAAATCTGACACTACTGACCGAAGGTTGCACCCGTGTACGGTGGCGCTGCCGACATTACTTAGACTGTCAATTCTGTAGTTTAGGCCGAATCGAAGATGAAATACATTTCACCATAGATTGCCCCTTGTATAGTAAAGATAGACTCATATTTTTTAGCCATGTATTAAGTATATTTCCCCACTTTAGTTATTTGACTAGTAAAGAGAAATTTGTATAATTCCTTTTAACTTTTGATAAACCTACTCTAAGTAATTTCACAGCCGCATATATCCATACAATCACTACCAAGCGAGATGAAGCTGAAAAGAATAGAAATTAGACATTTATTTACACTTTTATATATTCATATATTTGTAATGTATATGTTTATGTTCATGTTCTGTACCCATGCGACCTGTACTTAGTTCTGTAGAACATAAATGTACAATAAAGGTCTTTATTCA
Source organism: Branchiostoma belcheri (assembly GCF_001625305.1). NCBI lineage: Eukaryota > Metazoa > Chordata > Leptocardii > Amphioxiformes > Branchiostomatidae > Branchiostoma > Branchiostoma belcheri. The sequence goes on from NW_017802824.1 coordinate 3,368,421, forward strand.
TTATAATTACTCACAGCTTTCTCACAGAGTCTGTGTTGCATAGTTAAAATAAAAAATTCACCCCGCAATCATTAGCATGTTTGCATATGGCGGTGCCCATCTCCGCTTCTTTAGCCCCTGGGCCACACAATTGTGTCACCACAGCAGGGAGCTAGTCCACTGGTAGTGGTGTGTGTTTAACTCCCATACTCCGTCTCAAATGCTGAATGCTAAGCAGAGAAAGCAGTATGTACCATTTTTAAAGTCTTTGGTATGACTCGGCCGGGGATTGAACTCACGACCTACCGAATGCAAGGCGAATACTCTACCCACTTGGCCATTGCACCTGTGTTGCATAATATTGCTTAATAGACAACTTCTGCGTTCGGTAATAGTAAAATGTATACCTTTATTTACTTGAGACAATGTACAGCAATATCTATGTAAGTGATGACCCTATAAAATAAAAGGAAGCACATTACAAAACTAGAAAGACCAACATTTGTACAACATATTTTACCCGATCTCTTCCAAAAATCAACCGTTCCATATCAACCATTTGCAGAATGGAACATCCCTTACAATATCACCCCACTCTGAAATGAATTTTTTTTTCATTTTGACCCCCTACAAGAACAGATTCTTCGAAAAAAAAACCTCATGCAAAATGCACTCTTCCAAAAGTCTAAGGTTCACACTCTAGCTCCCTTCCAAATGTCAGGTCATTTGACCCAAAAAAGGAAGACACCGAATCCATTTAAAGAAATGGTAGGTGGAGGAGAAGAAGAAGAAACACCAGAGAAAACAATACATTTCATCCGTACCATGGTGTGGAGCGAAATAAAATAATTTCATGACCTCGCTAATTTTTTTTTACAATTATACTACATGCGTTACAAGTTTATCTTTGTGGCTGTTAGAAAGTATTCCTTTTCTATAAGCCTTGAACAGATACTTTGCGTCGTCAGAAGTGCATTTTATTATGTGAGAAGGACACAAACATAGTAGAAAGATTTGTTACGTAGCATGGTAGCGTTCTCTCTCATGTCTAGTTGCTGTGGCAAATGCAACCCAGCGATAGCAGCGTGCATTGTCGTGTGGTGCTCAACCCTTCACGGTCGCCGCCACAGAAGAACTGGGGCGAACTGGCTCACTAAAATGCTGTGACAACTCCCTAAAGTTCGCTAAAGAATATCGCCACTGGTGCAAGTGAGCTCCAAACTGCGCACGGTTTCATATCTAAAGCTTTTTTTCAGTATCCATTCACTCGCGTTTCAATGAGGTGCTTATATTTTCAACACGTCCACCGTCAAAGAACAACTGACTCAAAGCAAAATCTTACAAGCCTTTAAATTTGCGACCATTGCATGACATTAAATGTAGATGAATAATCTCTAATCTATCCCATTCATACCTGATCTTGTGTTCAGTCGTAACACTGTCTTTTCCTGTTTCCTGGACTTCGTGTTTGAAATGTTTGGACCATAACAAAACAGCAACACTGTCAAAACAGAGACGCTACGGGCAAAAAACCTTGTGTTCATCTGGTGTTATTCCACTCCATGATTGAAGAATTTGACCTGTAGTGACGTTTTTGGTCATGCCTCTAGTTTTACGCTTGGCCTGACAGAAGTAAGGACCACTGACTGAAAATAGCCTGGGCGAGCATACTGTATCGCTAGTTCATTGTGCATCATCATTCCAGCGGGCTTACGGAGGAACCCCTCCCTTGACTGACTCCAGTCTTTCTTTAGACATTGTCGTTTCTAGAAAACAGCCTTTTAGTAGACATTGTTGTTTCTAGAAAACAGCCTTTTAGTAGACATTGTTTTTCTAGAAACAGTATTTTAGTAGAAATTGTGGTTTCTAGAAAACAGTTTAATTTAGTAGACTTTGTGGTTTCTTGAAAACAGTCTTTCAGTAGATCTCTAGAGTCTAGACATTGTGGTTCTAGAAGATAGTTTTTAGTAGACATTGTGGTTTCTGGAAAACAGTCTTTTAGTAGACATTGTGGTTTCTAGAAGACAGTCTTTTTAGTAGACATTGTGGTTTCTAGAAAACAGTTTTAGTAGGCATTTTGGTTTCTAGAAGAGTCTTTCTTTAGACATGGTGGTTTCTAGAAAACAGTCTTTTAGTAGACATTGTGATTTCTAGAAGACAGTCTTTTAGTAGACATTGTGGTTTCTAGAAGACAGTTTTAGTAGACATTGTGGTTTCTAGAAGACAGTTTTAGTAGACATTGTGGTTTCTAGACGACAGTTTTAGTAGACATTGTGATTTCTAGAAGACAGTCTTTTAGTAGACATTGTGGTTTCTAGAAGACAGTTTTAGTAGACATTGTGGTTTCTAGAAGACAGTTTTAGTAGACATTGTGGTTTCTAGAAGACAGTTTTAGTAGACATTATGGTTTCTAGAAGACAGTTTTAGTAAACATTTTGGTTTTTAGAAAACAGTCTTTTAGTAGACATTGTGGTTTCTAGAAAACAGTCTCTTATTAGACATTGTGGTTTCTAGACGACAGTTTTAGTAGACATTGTGGTTTCTAGAAAACAGTCTTTTAGTAGACATTGTGGTTTCTAGAAGTCAGTTTTTAGTAGACATTGTGGTTTCTAGAAAACAGTCTTTTAGGAGACATTATGGTTTCTAGAAGACAGTTTTAGTAAATATTTTGGTTTCTAGAAAACAGTTTTTCAGTAGACATTATGGTTTCTAGACGACAGACTTTTAGTAGATATTGTAATTTCTAGAAGACAAACTCTTAGTAGACATTTTGGTTTCTGGGGATTTCGAAACACCAGCCAACGACAGACGACCTTGCTCCCGACCTACCCCTAAAAATGGTTGGGGGGAGTTCGGCAGTACTCAGCCAGTCAAGCTGTGTGTGACAGGGGCTTAAATTCTGTGCCGGCGGTGTAATGTTATCCTACTATAGTACTGGACACGGCCTCACCTTGCTTGGACAAGTCTCAGGTATTTTCCTTAAACAAACACTGCGACCAGTCAGTATGGGGATAGCAGCAACCCTCCCCTATCTAACAGAGTATATCCTAGAGCCTGTCTTAAACGCTGCCTCGTCACAACTAACCTGGGTTACTTCCAAGTTCTATAGCTTGGAGATTTAGGTTAAGTGGGCAACGTACGCACACTGTCAGGTGAAAATTAGATCTTAAAGCTACCGGGAAATCTTTCACGTTTGCGGTAAGAATCTACAAGTGTACCCAACACCCGGAAGCGATGAAAATCACCACGTTCTGCTTCCAATGTTCAGACTGTATATACATACACATGTTACTGTGCCGTCAATAAAGTCAAAACAAAACAGCAAGGTTGGTAAGAGAGAGCTTACCCCGATCTCTGTGCGTCTGTATCGCCGGCAGTCCTACTTGTACCAGGCGGGCAGCTCTCAAGTGTTTTCCCGGTACACGCTCTACTTTCTAGTGACGACACACGTGAAGGGAGCCTCACCCCTTGTCAATGCACAGTTCGGGTATGACGTACTGTCATGTGACAGTAGAGTCCCTGGTAGCGGAAAGACAACTCGAAAATACCGGCCAGCGTATTCCTCGAACCTCACTCATGCGAGCTCATGCGCTCTCAGCCTAGTCACGTGGTCTGTGGCTGTGAAAGGCGTTTATGGGAATACTTATTCAATCCGCATAACTAAGTCAAATCAAGTGTTATAACATCTCCACAAGAGTGAATTCAAGTAGAAAAATTTTCAAACTGATCAATTTTGCTTTGAAAAAAGAATTTCAGTGGCAATGAAAATGATCTGCAAACCCCTTCCGTAGCCTCCACTTACAGCAAACTTAGAAAAACACTACTGGGGATAGTTTGTTTTTCTTACAGGTGGTTGGCTTTCCTACTGATGTACGCTAGCTAGAGTCAGCCACGGGGTTATATGAGGTGATGATATATACAGCGTCCTGCAATTGTCAGCAGTTTTCCACAGCGTCAAACGTAGCTCAATCGACCAAAACCTGAGAATGAATACCTGAGGTGAGCGGGGTGATTCTACCGGCATGATTTCCGCGGCTCGGAGGGACCGGATTGATTAGGTGGCTGTAGCGAACAAAGTGGTTTATTCCTGAAGGGGCTAAGGGTGGGGGGTGAGAGGAATAGATTCTGACCGTAGCGTTCGACGAAGGCTTTTAGATAACATTGAACCACTGGCACACATTTAAAACCTTCCACTGACCATAAACCAACCAAGGTTGGCTGAAGTTCGGGAGCAGTCTATGAATCGAGTCGAATTTGAGTTGAATTTGAGGAAAACTTGACTCCCAATCACGCCCGAAAAATGCTAGCCTACTACAGAACCGCCAACCAACCATGGCATGGCCCAACTTGCCGTCCACACTCTATACGAATTGAGTCGAATTTGAGTTAAATTTGAGTCAAATTTAAGTTAAATTTGAATCAAATTTAAGTTAAGTTTGAGACAAATTTGACTCATTACTTGGATGTCTAACCTTCATCGACGCACCCTATACAGAAAGTGTTTCAAAGTGTTGCTGTGATATATTCTGATAACCGTCCTTGCACTTGATCGAAACTTTTTACATTTTCCTTTACGAGCTCATTTTGCCCTTCGCAGCCACATTAAAGACTGGTGGGTGTATTACAATCTACCGTCTAAGTCGTCTATATGAGCAACACTGGGTACAGAACTAGAGCTGACAGAAGCTGTGATTACGTCGGGCCATCAAACTTCAAAGACGGCGGCTATCTTCCCGTGGGAGGCAGTCCGGAACATCAAAGCGACGATCGACCCCAGAGCTGATGAACAACAAGCTCGGTTCGTTACAAGACGGCGACACGAGCGGTCCGAGCGGCAGGGGTTTATGCACAAAGCGGGACTCGGTTGGGCTGTAAACCTTGGTCGTAATTTGTGCGGGGATGAGAACGGCATACAGTACAAGGCGTCCCGATTATTGGCTGTCAGCTCACATTAGAGAACGACTTTGTCTTACTAAAACCCTACGAGGTTATAGTGCAGAAAACATGCCTATACGTCTTGTTCTGGATTAACGCATTCAAGTGCTTGAAACAATCATATTGCCAATTTCATGTTACGTTATGATACAGCAAAAAATATACAGCTTGTCTACACTACATGTTTCTGACTTAGATGCTGCTGCAGCTAGCGTTATATCAATAGAGAAGTTTATTGGAAATGTATGACCGGTGGATAATTGCAAATTACAAACATAAAAGAACATTGAAACAGAGTATAAAATAACTAAAATCTACACAATGAAAGGTAGTTGTTTAAAACTATAGCTATGTCTAAAACTATGTCTGGAGGCTTTGAATTCTCTTTTGCAGACCACGAAGGACGTTAATTAGTTCAGTGCCTAGAAATGGCCTATGCGTGGCTTTGTACTGAGTAATGCTGAGGTCACATTTCCGAACCGGGGCCCGACCGGGCAGTCTTATGGAACGAAAAGTACGATATGAAAGACAATAAAACACAGAATTTTATTTTGATAGTAATCATGGGCACTATTCCTGTATAGTCTTGATATGAATTGTTACTTTTTCGTTCATACAAACAGCCCGGCCGGGCCCCGATTTGGAAATGTGACCCAGGCATAAGAAAACATCAGAACGGCTAACTATCATTGATGTAGTAATTTTGCCGCTCTAGAAACGCCATCAGCCAGTGAGACACAATCATAATAGGTCAATTGAGGTCACCGATCTGTGGGTTCGCTCAAATCAATTCTGAGATCAAAGAAACCTCGCCCCTCGACTGAACCTTCTTTATTCTTCCTAGTTCTATTTCAAAGCCTTTGTCACACATTTTGAACCTTCCCCCTAATTCCAACCAGTGGAGGTTTTGGGTAGGCCACGCCGGACTTTCCAATAGGATTTGAGTTAAATTTGAGTCAAATTTGACAGCCAACCACGCCGCGACCACTGCTGACCTACTTCCAAATATCACCACCCAACCTTGGTCAGTCCCCAACAATAGCCCAACCTCCCGCCCACTCCCGAATGCTTTAAACATTTTCAGCTGGCGCAGTTGAACAGTAACCGACCTCGCTGAATACCAGTCAACCTAGGCCGACCTTGCTCAAATGCGGCGATGATGATGATGATAAAAATTGCGTTTCAGCGCTCCCCTAAAATTAAAGGGGAGCGCTAATAATTTATGAGATTTCAGGGCAGCTAAACTGAAAATATTCTGAATAAGGCAATCTTTATGATATTGACACATACTGCTTCACATTGGCACATTTAAATCAGCATTTCATACTTTGGCTAGCCCCAAGGTGGGTCCTTTATTTTCTGGGTGGTACCCTAAAAATCAGCCGAGGGCCCTTCCAGTAACCATTTTCCGTCAGAATTTGGGGAATGTTTGCTCCATGAGGGTCACTATATATTGGGATAGTGTGGTTTCAACTCAGTATGTAGATACATGTAAATGAGTAGAATTTTGGCTCTGAAAAATAGGGTTTCCAAGATCAAAAAACTGCACTGGATGCCTTTAAATTAACGCCACCACCGCACAAGTTTGCGAAGGAGGCTACTTCTATCCAAGTTCACTGAAAGTTTTTATGGCCAGAGAGAGAGACAGACACACACTCGCATCCCATTCCCGAGGTGACGGATCGTGCATGACATATCAAACCAGAGATGAGCCACCGAGAACTTCTTCAATTTCCTCCGCACGGATCAATTTTCGGAAAGTCTAATCCTGTCCGCCCGACGGGAAATGTCTAAGGTGAAGGCCGGAGTACGGGACTGTTACTGCCGCTTCTTACACCTAACACAGGCGGTGATGGAATTTTCGTACTTCGGGCTAAGTTTAGATACACAATATGTGCAGCGAACAATGGACCAACGTCAGTGGTGCAGCGAAGAGTAAAGTTTGGAATCATATTGCTTACCTGAATCTAAATTAAATCTTAGAGAAGAAGGTAATATTTGTGATAGCGTTTGTATGTGTGCGTGTGTGTGTGTATGTTTAGCACGATAACTCAAGAAGTTATGATTAGATTATCATGAAACTTGGTAGTCGAAATGATTTTCAGCCTATTTGTGGCTTTTTACCTTCGCCAAGAAGGTTGTATTGTTAGTAGCGTTTCTGTGTATGTTTGCACCTGTGCGTGTATGTGGTTTATCACAATAGATCAAGAACTTATGAATGAATCATATCATCATTGAACTTGGTAGATGGGTAGGTATTGATGAAACATCAACAGATTTTGAGCCCCCTTGCGACCTTTTAGGGTGCTGCAGCGGACCGTCCAGTTTTGATATCTCGCCATCTGGTTGTCAATGTCATATACTCATCCTTATTGTATCAAATTACGACTCTTTTCTCATGTATATCAATCACTATGTATGTAACATTTGTCAACATTTATAACGTTATAAAGATGGCTATAAAAGTTCTCAAGTAAGCTTTAAATAAAGATTGCCACAAAAAGCGAAGAAAGTTCAGGATACATTCAGAATGTCAGGGATTAGAAGATTAGGCCACAGTAAGTAATTTTTATGGATGTCATCTACGCGCGCATTAATTTTCGCCTGATTTTGAAATAAAACAAGAAATTTTGTTGCCCTCTGACAGTGGTCAACATGCCGGAAATTGGCAAAGATGTCTGTTGCCGTGCCGGAAGGTGGATGGCAGATACATGTAACTATGAAGAGAGGAGACAAGAAAAGGCTCTGATTTATTGGTTTGTCTTTTTCACTACTAAACTGATGCAGGGATGTGTTTTATTCCTTTTATATGTGATGGTGGCTGTGTATATGTGATGTTCCTTCCCACTGAATCAAAACCATTTGCACAATAATTGATGCACATATAGGTATCATTTCTTGTTCAACGCTACGAGGTTTATGATGTCAAAATTTGAAAATGTAGGAATCTTTTTTTTTTTAGCCCGCCTTGTTTTTATTTCGCCCTATCGTTTTAGATTTCGAGTCTGCGGAGGATGACATCCATAAAATTTACTTGCTGTAGCCTTAGAAGAGTTTGCAAGTGGATAGTTTAGGAACATAGATTGGTAATACATCATGGTGTGGTATCTCCCCTTAGTCAATTTACACGTGGAATTGTAGAGCCTATCTCCGCAGATGTCCCGGGTTCGGCACAGACATGTGATCTAATGTCAGTCACGCCTACAAGGTGTTCGAGAGTGATTCCAATCCCCTGCCTCTGACGCCTTTTGAAATGTTATATGTACATTTGGCGCAGAACCAAGACCCTCTGATATTTCCGTCACGCTGTACATCTCCTACCAGACCCTAATGTGATTCCCGACAGTCTGCGGTAAAGGGAATGCCAAGGCTGTTGACAGAATCATTTTTTCAATTCAGGAATCGAACTCTGATATTTAGGAAACCCACGTCTGACAACGTTGATACTTCACTTTCAAGAGACGAAAAAAATACATGTAGTCACTAAAAAGGTAACATATGCAAAGCAAATGCATAATCATATGGCTTGCTCAAACACATTCACATATATGGTGACAGGAGTCTAAATCCCTCCTACTGTAAAATTGCAACATCATGTAACGCAACACCAGTTATGCTTAGGTCACATTTCCAAGTCGGGGCCCGGCCGGGCTGTTTGTATGAACGAAAAATAAAAAATTCTTATCAGGAATATACACAAATTGTACTCATGATTATCCTTTTAACTTTTTTTATGCTCTGTTGTCTTTTGTATCGTACTTTTCGTTCCAAAAGACTGCCCGGCCGGGCCCCGGTTTGGAAATGTGACCTAAGCATTACTATGGTGAAAGACGGTCTGATTCACGTCGTTGTGTGGAACGGAAGAAGAAACAGAGCAAAAACAGAGCATTGGCTGTTTTTTGCACTTTTTAAAATTCAAGATGGGCAATATAAGCCTTGAAGTTACTTTATATTCTCTTTTTTCTTAAACGTTTGTTGGATCGATACCTTTGAGTTCTACAGCAACAACCTTTTTAGACGGGACGGCCTCAAGAGGTCATAATTCTGACTTTACCAAGAACGTTCTGTATAGTCTTAGGTAAGAGATAACTAAACTTGGTTTCTATGTAATGCTTACTGTGGTCACATATCAGGTATTCA
>NW_017802824.1:3382474-3435769 GCF_001625305.1 Branchiostoma belcheri
ATCAATGTTTCCCTACTTCATACACCTAAATAACACAAATTCACATTTGTAATGGGCATGCATAAGGCGATGTCATTTTTACCACATCATCGGCATCAAGAGGCTCCGTGTTGCAGTTTTAGTCAAGTATAGACAGGATAGAGTTTAACCCATTTCTAGTTGTTGCGGCAATTTTGGAAAAGTGCTCTCGCGAGAGTACAGTCTCGCGTGATTTCACGTGATTTGCACGAAAGCGAGCCGCGCGAGGATTCCCAGTTAGTCATATTTATGACCTGAACCAGACGTCTGTCACCATGGTAACTTAGTGTTGGGTTACATTATGTTGCAATTTTATAGCAGGGCGGATTTAGACTCCTGTCTGACCATACATATGAATGTGTTTGAGCAAGAATTGAGAGAGCAGACCATATGCAAAGGTAAACATTATACATTTGCTTTGCAACTGCTACCTTTCTAGTTCGTACATGATTCAACTAACCATGTAGTCCAGTTCAGCGCTGTCGGTGAACAGCGCATATTTCTCCTGTCGCATCTTCTCAACACCCTCCTGTAAGTTCTCCACGAGGACTGACTCTGCCTTAGCCTGCATGGCGACTCCCAGAGAATGGTACGGTTCGGTTGTGGTGGTCCTGAAGCTCACCCATGATGAGTAGGTGCTTATAGCACCGTAGGAGATTTCCGTCTAAAGATGAGGTCAAAATGTAATGTCGATTGACGCCACTTGACAATAAACAAATAAATAACATAGAAATGTAAATACAAACAGATAGACAACAGCTGAACCTTGCCATATAATTCTATTTTTTTTACGATCAAAACCAGCATTGCAGCTATTTAGCTTTGAAACTGTAAGCATCCGTATACAGTGCTCTATGTTTGATAATGAATGAAACACCTTTATTGTACGTTTATGCTCTTACAAGCTAAGTACAGGTCATGAATAAACAGGGAATAACACTTAAACTATACATACTAATGTGAGCTACTTTTCACAGGTTTAACTTCTTCTCGCTTCTTAAGGCAGTTGTAGATGCACGAACATATGGAGCTAATGATACATGGTTTGTCAACTTTCATGAGGAATAACAATTTTTCTGTTTCATCTAAAAGTCTAAAGCTGGGGAAGGCTTATCTATTATATAGGTACAGAGGGATAATACCTGTGAGAGAAGGTCCTCGGCAGAGCTGATGGAGTTGTCCACGTTCCTGACGGTCAGGAAAGCCGCCAGGTTGGCGGTGTAAGTCGAGATGGCCACAAGGATGCCGATTCCCCAGAAGAACGCAGAAATACGGCCTACATTGAACAGAATATCTGATGGTTGGACCATATTCGGGTATGTGTGTCAGGGGCTTAATCAGCATTATGATTGAGGGCATTCAAGGAAACAATTGCTTGATTCTTTCACTTACACCTACCATAGTGAGTGAAAAGACTCTTTTCACACAACCAAGACTTTATTCAGCCGACGTTTCGGTGACCGTCTGTCACCTTCCTCAGGGCAATTCTGACTGGTTCACATTGCACTGTAGCACAGGTGTAGCTGCTATAGATGCATTCCCAAATGTACAATTATTTTACATCTCTACACATATCCATAGTACATAGAGTATTTACAATGCGTTCCTATGCGTAAATGAATTGGATATATATACCTAATTGTGGTCAGTTATGAAACAAAAGCAGTTACATATACTTACAGAGAAGAAAAACCAGATTCCACGATTCAGTTCGAAACAAAACGTCGGCTGAATAAAAGACTTGGTTGGGTAAAAAGAATCTCTTTACTCAGTAACTTACCAACCTGATGAAACTATTCACGGCCCTATCATAGTGTCATACCTGATAACGACCTTGGTAGGAACTCCGGACCCAGCTGCACCAGAGCCACGAATGACTGCCACACAGCCTCCCAGAAACCCGTCTCCTTGTCATCGTCTTCTTTTGCAGGTTCATCATTTTCCTCGTCCCTGTAGATTAACAACATGTCTAAATCAGAGCCTCCACGAGTGAAAAAACAGTGCTGGACTCTTAAATGCTAATGCTATTACTATGGCAAAAGGTTATAATCAGGTACTAAATTATAAAATTCAAAGTCTTAATGGGCCCTCTAATAGCCCTAATGTATTATATCTTCATTCTTTTATCAACCATTCGTCAGGTCTATGTGCCCAAAAATATTAGTGACACGATCTTAGCTTTAGATAGTAACTGTACCCATATATTTTAACGTATTACTAAGTTCTTTTTAAAAAGTAACGAATTCCATTGTATCTATTTCCACCATTTATACATAGATATAAACATAATTTTGCCTCAACAATGATAATTATAATCATAATAAGCTTCACTAATGTCCACTAATGCTTTTCATAGCATTTTACAAAATGAAAAAAATATCTTACATGTCTTTTGTTGCGAAGTTGGCCACTCCCTGAAAGAGTCCCACCGCCAAAGCCGTCAGCAGTATGGTAGCCCACAGTTCTCCCTGGAACGGACTGATGAAGCCCCAGGTGTTTGAAGTCCTGGAAATGATCAAATAATAAGTTTATAAACGTAGAGCTATTAAAAAACGATACTAATTTGACTAATTTCCGTGTACCTTTATAATCATAATAAGTAGGAAATTAACCCTAAATAAGGGTTTCTTAACTCATTCTAAATTAGGGTTTCTCAACAAGCCATAAATAAGTTTTTTTTTTAAATAATCCTAAATTAGGGTTTCTAAGCTGACCTTATATTAGGGTTTCTCAACTAACCCTAAATAAGGTTTTCTCAATTTACCCTAAATTAGTGTTTCTCAATTAATCCTAAATTATGATTTCTCAACTAACCATAAATTAGGGGTCCACAACGTACCCTAAATTAAGGTTTCTCAACTTTAAAAGCCCTAAATTATGGTTTCTCAATTAACCCTAAATTAGAGTTTCTCAACTAGAATCCAAACTCTGTAAATACATTGGCAGAATATCTTTTTTTTTACAGATCCACAGAAAGCCAACCATTGACAGAACTTCATTTAAACAAACTACGTAGTGCACTTTATGTACATGTACCTTGCCTCTGTTTTCTTCATGGCAAACGTGATTCCGTTGTCATAGTACGGAAGCGTAAAGTCACCATCAGCCTGTCTTTGGGCAGTAATGGACATAATAGCCACGGCTATATCAGCTTTCTGCGAAAGATAAAAAGTTTGCATTACATACCCTGGTACAGAATCTAGCAATAGTAACAATTAGGGAATTTAGTTAAATGTCATAAAACAGTCCCCTAGTTTGGGGCGGCCAAAACTCCTTGTATGGCTGGATTGTGTTACCGGGGGCTAGTTGTTTGGCGAGCCGATTAGAATCGGCCAGGCCAGGCTTGGTACGATCTGGCATCCAGGGTACTAGATGTCAATATTGTTATTCAACTAAGATTGATAGATTCCGTGATGTCAGGTATAAAAAACGTTAAAGCCCCTGTCACATTTAGCCAAATATGGCCTCCCGAACTAGCCCCCCCCCCCCCGACCATGGTTAGGAATAGATAGGAAGAAAAGTTGGTTGTGGTTAGCTGGGGTTTGGCGAGGTTGGCTACTGGTGTAAAGGGGAGGTTCGACCATCTTTGGCTGGTGGTTGGCTATTTGGGAGTAGGTAAGTACTATTTGGGAAGGGGGTATTTGGCTTAAATTTCGTTTTCGATTCGTTTAGAAAGGTAGACCTGGCATAAATTTGGTCAGACTGTTGAATACATCTAGCCGACCTTGGTTGTTAAGTGGTCGAAACAAGAATCTTAATGTGTGACAGGGTCTTAATCAAACCTTTGTAACGGAGTCCGTCGTAACTAATTATAAACCCTAACAAGCACTGTCTCACCCCATCCAGTACGTCTCCGACCAGTCCCGACCACTTTCCTGTCTGTGCGTTGTAAAGGCCGTACTGTCCATCCTCAACTTCGTAGTACTCGTACTTGAACCCGAGCTCAGTGGACATCCACGAGAAAAGATCCATACAAAATCCTGCAGAAAACAGAATCGTTGCGCAGTTAATTCTAGTCGTTAGTTAATATGTTTGAATATATTTTTTCCCTTGAAAATGTTGGTCCAGTCTGGATATTTTTCGGATAGAAGTATAAAAAAAAACAGACAGGGTCCAAGCTTTCTTACTTTCAAAATTGGTTAAGTTCTGTTCATTTCACCAGTTTAGTGTGCTTATTGACAACGTGGTAATTAGGTCTTGCATGGCTAAGGCGGATGGATACACGAAAAAATGAGGTCAAAGGTAGGATATGTTTACTGTTGTCAAGTTTTTGAGCTGCTCAACCCTTGTTTTCTTTGTATATTTAGAAGGTAGACCTTTGCGAATTTTTGGTGCAGGAGAATTTTTTATATTAAAATTACAGAGACTGACTAACCCTGGAATCTGTCGTTCCCCGTTACGTTATTACCGTCCCTATCGACGTCTGATATCTCCACGAAGCCGTCTGCAGCGATGGTGACTACCCGCAGGGTCCTGTTACTCAAGTCAGACATGTACGGGACGACTGTGGTCGCCCCACCGGAGAATCTGATATCTGCGTCGGGGTGAATGTCCAACCTCGCCGTCAGGTTCCAAGTGCCGACCTGGGATGGTATTTTGTGCAGGCAGAGAACAAAAAACAACGAACATTATATATATATATCATGGTAGCTACCTGGCAAACTGGGACTCCGATCTGGTAGAATCTGCGGCATAGAGAATGAGATTTATTCTTACAAATTAACATTGGGAAACACATCTACTGATAAACAGTATGTGGTTGACATAAAACTAAGTATTTCTTAATGTTGTACATGTATGATTATAACACGGACCACAACTTATACTCGTAGAAACTCGGAATCTCTACTAACAGAAACTTTGATCGAAGTTTCTGTTGACAGAGACTTTGGTCTAGCGATCTCTACGAGTACCAGGCCCGGTAGAAGCAACAATTCCGTCCAAGTCTTTACCTTGACGTATACAAGCTCTCGAAATTGGCATGGAATGAACGTAGAAAAACTTCTTTGAACTGTTTGTGAAAACTGTGATAGAGCATGAAGAAGTATTTTCTCACTTTCTGCCAGCCATCGCTTTTCAAATTCACGATGTTGTACTCCGCGTCCAAGCGGGCTGACGTTGAGTCGAAGCGAATATTACCGGTCACTCCGTCTGTCTCAACCTGCATCAATACATAGTATATAGTAAAGCACTGTCGGGTCATGCATTGTGCTTTTTACTGCCATAAAAGTTGTTGTATATTTAATATACAACATATTTGATATATATAACTGGCGTTACTATATCGATATTTCCACGGCAGATGGTCTGCTGAACTTCACTCCCTCGTACCCCCACTCAGAACATTCTCTGCAAGAACACGCTTAGCCACCTCAACAGCAAAAAATCACCCTTTCTTCCTCAATAGTCCATCAGTCAAGAGAAAATTTCATGCTGACAGTTTCTTCCCCAGAACCACTTCACTGTGGAACAAGCTTCCCCGTGAATGTTTCACCGCTAATTACAACCTCCAACGGTTTAAATCAAGGGTGAACAAATATCTGACCACGCAGTCATCACTGTAACCCAAAACATGTAAGTGGCTCTCACGAGCCTTGTTTTGAGGTCAATTCTGACGTAAAAAAATAGATTAGTTTTGTAGCATTGTTGATTTTTGCCATATGTTGTACCATTGACGAATGTAGAGCAATAAAGTTCATTCACTCATTCTTGTCGCTTATACCTGTTTTAGGTACTGCAGCATGGTTGGCCCGTCTGCCCATGGCTGTGAGTCGCTTCCGTCGCAGCCACAGTCCAGAGGCTGGGGAGTCACCGTGACGCCGTCTTCCTGAAGGTTCCGTAAGGCTTGTGCGAGAGCCAGGACCGCGTCTGCCCATCGGGCGGTGTACGGCTGGGGGGAGAGACAAGTCAGGTACTTGAAAGTATCAGCTTCAGCTTTATTTGAATGTCGTAGCCTCCTTCGCAGACTTGTAGGGTAGCGGAGGTTTTTTTGGGGGTGAGCGACGCGAGTTATACCGTCATTTTGCCGCTTTCAATTTCCACGAGCCTATGAATTTCTACGAAAGGTTATTTATAGCATTCAAAGTCACTCAAACAAATTTCAAGCTGGCAAAACTAATTTTTAAAGTCAATTTTCTAGTCATACTGATTTCTAGCATACATGTAGCTTGTTTTGGGACTATTTCAAACACTTCAAGTATGACTGACAATGACGAAAATGTTTTAAGAAATGGCACCAAATGTTAATATCATTCTGCTTTCCTCATACAGATTTTCTTTTTGTTTTTTCCGCACTGAAATTGCATTGGATACTTTTAACAGTACAGTTCATTGATTACGCATTAGATGCTCATTTGATGTGTACATTTAGTATGTACGAATGATAAGCCTCCTTGTACCACTTACCCCGATATCGCCAACTCCTGCTCCCGGGTACACCGCTGGGTCGGCGGCCCTCCATTTCGTCATGAAATCCTGACTGTGGGCACCGTTGGTAGAGGGAGGAATCGGCCCAAGCAGACCTTGAAGGTAATCTGGTACGTTGGCTGTCCCATTGGTCGTGTCAAACAAATCCTGTTATATGGTTGAAAAAATGTGACTTTGGTAAGTGCAATGTTTGTGCACAATTTTGTTTGTGTGGGGTCGTGTGGCGTAGCGGCAGAGTGCTCAACTCAAACCAAGAGGTCCTGAGTTCGAGTCCTCACATGCCACCGATCTTGTGCCCTTGGAAAAGGCCCTTTACATGACTTTCCTCACATTGCTCAGGTGAAAATGAGTACTGCATTGTCCTTTGTGTTGGTGGCATTAATGTAAGTTGAAAAAAAATTGAGTGTGCCGTCAATACGTCTTGTGACTACATGTTGGAATATAAAAAAATGTTTGTGCAAATAACGTTAGTGATGAATACAATCTTAGCAATCAGACGAAAGAAAATAAAACTTCCGATTAACATGAACGTTCATCTGTAAATTGCATAATGAAAATTAAACCTATTCTCCTACTCAAAAAGAAATTGACTTACCGGAATTTTCGACCAGATCTCTGGGTCTTCATTAGAGTTCTGACCCAAGTGTTATATATAGACACGTGATTTGCCCCTACATGCGATGTTAGCACTGGGTCAAAGTTTGTCGGAAGTCAGTATCGACCCCCGTCCCGGTTTTGTGAGAGTAGTGCTGGAGACCATCTAGATCATGGCACACCAAACTCCACTCAACCGGGACGGGGGGTGGTCCCGACTTTATACGAACCTTGACCCAGTGCTGACACTTGGTTCAGATAACTGATAAAGACCGAGTTATGTGATCGACAATTCCAGTGATTCAATTTTTTTTTTAGTTGGAGAACAGTTTTAATTTTCATGACGAAACTCACGAGTCCGGTGATCCCATCGCTGACCACCCAGGCCCAGCCGGCTCCTGTCATGTCCATGGTGCTGGCTACTCGTAAGATCTCAGCTGCGTATGATGCCAGGCAGTGCAGGACAATAATCCGGGCTCCTATGTAGTTGCATACAAAAAACAACAACAACCATTCCTTAATTGCACATCGCACTAAATCTTTGAACACGACCTAGATTTATTGCATGCGCACTGGTATTTATAAGTACAGGTCACAGCAAAATATGAATAGATGCAGTTAACAGATACAAAATAAAAATATCATTAGAAATTTAACTTCTCTTCGCTTTTTAGTTATATTAGAGGTAAAAGAACAGACGCATTTTTTTCAATTTAGGGTTCCCTTAGGAATAGGAATATTTGTACTGTAGGCTAGTTTGATCAGATTGTAATGTCCATTCTCAGAGGCATTCAAGATTCTAAATAAATTAGTAGATGAGAAATGAAGTAGATAGAAAATGTACTCGTAGATGCAAGGCTTTAAGTCACATTGAATTGTCATTATTGAATTGTAACAGCATGTTGGTTATATGCACCTGTGTCTTTGATGACACCCAGCTGTGACTGCACCACGATGTCTGCAGCATTCTCTGTCGGGTCGAACGACTGTATGGTGTGGATGCGCCATCCATTCTCACCTGCGATGAGCTGAAAGTCCACCAGGCCATGCACGCCTACAATAGAACACCATGTATGATTACAAGAGCACGTCGACAGAACGTACTACGCTAAACCTGAATTTTTGTGAGGTCGTGTGGCGTAGCGTGTTCGACTCGGAACCAAGGGGTCCCGCGTGTTCCAGTCCTGATATGCCACCGATCTTGTGCCCTTGGGAAAGGCACTTTACACGACTTTCTTCGCTTAATTCAAGTGAAAATGAGTATAGTATTCTCCTGTATTCGTCCTCTGTGTTAGTGGCGGCATAAAATAAGTTGATATAAGTTGAGTGTGCTTTCACCATGTCTAGTCATGAAATGTTGGAATATATATAAAAATACTGGATTTTAAATGGTTTTCGTTGAATATTTGGTCAACGTTGGATCATAATTCTGCCCGTTGCAGACGACATCTTTTCCGACACAGCATTTGAAAACCATCGCAGTATTTACCAGTAATGTGATAAAGTGTTTAACTCTTACGATATGTCGGGCAATGTTGAGTTATAGCTATAGACCTCTTCCTCTTTTGCGGTAGTATCGGTATCGTCCTTACATAATTGCACTGATTCAACAACATACATGGTTGTAGTAGATGTTGGTTGTCTACAAAAAGAGTCATAGAAAGGGTACCGTACCGTAGTCATCGTTGGAGACGAAGATGCTCATCTGGTCCCAACTGAAATGCTCCAGCAGGTCGATGAGAGCCTTGCTGAGCACGCTGTCTGGCCAGGAGATGCGGATTAGCTGGGGGTACTGCTGGGCGTTCCCTAAGGTGGGGTCGGTCGCTTCAGGGGCGATCTGCGGTAAGGACAGCCCAGTACTCACAGGACTACTGGCTTTTACCTGTTGAACAATACAATAACTCAATATCAGAATGAAAGCTTATCTGTTTTTCTGGTTGAACCCATAGTTGTAAAATTTACGCTTTGCAGTCCAACACAATAAAAATACTCACTATAAATTTTCAGTTGATTTTCAGTAAATCATGATAGTGCTTGTTTTCGTTGTATTTAGAACAAAGCTTAAATTTTACAACAATAAACATGAAAGTATTAAATCTAAATAAACCTAATGGTTAAGTACTTGTCATGTCATTACTGCAATAAAGAATTTAGGATCATCAATTTTCCTTGGTTATCAGGGACGATCCAAATATTTGTTAAATAAAAAATTCGCATGGTATAGAATACAGCATTAGCGTAATACAACATATAACACTAGGCTTCATCAGAATAAACTACATGTTTGTAACGAGTGAAGTAGATTAAGTTACTGCGTTGAGTATGCGGCCATTCTTTAACATGGTATTGATAACTGTGAGACTGGGGTAAGTTACTTACTTGTGACGATAAGATTGGTCCCATAATGGCCACAACACCTTGTTTTGCTTGGTAGCATTCTGAAATAAACACAATTCGAAGTATAATCATGTCAAATATCAAGTACGCCATGTTATTTTTTAAAAAGAAGCATGATTAATGCTTGATACATACTATTATTAGATACAGCTTTTACTTTAATATGTACATTTATTGCCCCAAAATCACGTCACTTCTTTCCGAGCACTAGAGCTATGTACCATCGAATATTACCATCGAACCAGACGTTCCGCTGCAGCACCATAACAAGCCGCCAGGAGGCCAAGAATCTAATAATTTCAGACCCACCCATCTTACATGTTTTATGACACTTCACCCAAAGAGTTTTTGTGCAAAAATGTATACGCAAACATACACACATGCAAAGAAAAACGCTACCAAAAACTTATCAAACCTTCTTGGCGAAGGTAAGGCCATGTTGATTTGATTATATGGATGACATCTGCGAATTTTCGGCCGTTTAAAAAATCGTTTTCAATCACACTGTAAATCGTACAAAACATTTGCAAAATAGGAAAATATATATTGTAAGTTGCCTAAAGAAGATTGGAAAACGATACTAATGTCGTAGAATGCCTAAATTAAATGAAGGAGACGAACATGTAAAGAAATGATTTGAAGTAGATTATTCGCCATACCATACTCCGTGTCTTTTGTTCAAGATCATGACCACGTAGATTTCATGATGAAAGCACCTGGTTTTTTTTGCAAAACTTTTTTTTATTCGCACGCTCGCATCAGTTTGGGGGTTTCCAGAGGATCTCATCCATATAATCAAATCAACATGGCTTAAAGGTAGAAAATATACGCTCAAACTAACCATGTTGGATCATGTCCAGGAAAGCCAGTGCTGTTGTTGTGTTCTCGATGTACTCAAGAATAACGTTGGGAACGAGCCCATTCTCGTTCACATACTCCACAGCAAGCTTCAGGGCAGAAGAGGCGGCAGGAAATTCTGACATGGATAAGGCACCTGTTGGGTTAGGAGAATAGTAAATACGCTTGACCATCTTGGAGTACGTTGAACCTTTTTTTTTATTCCAACATGAAATCACAAGACGTGGTGACGGCACACTCAAGTTTTTTCAACTCATATTAATGCCACCACCAACACAGGGTACAATATAGTACTCATTTTCACCTGAGTTAAGTGGGGGAAGTCGTGTAAAGTGCCTTTCCCACGGGCACAAGATCGGTAGCATGTCAGGACTCGAACCCGGGACCTCTTGGTTCCGAGGTGAGCACTCTGCCGATACGCCACACGACCCCACCTATCCTTGGCAGTAGCGTTTGGTAGTTCAAGGAAAATTCAAACTCTCCTACTCGATACATTACGAAGATTATTTCCGGACGTTTCCGACTGTCATCCATAACTCTTTTTCAGCGTCACTAAAATGAAAAGTGGTTAATGTCACTCGAAACTTCCCGCAATAATTTCCGTTTTTTTATCCAGTAATAAAGTTTGAATTGTATAACCTTCATCAACATAATCTTGGGTTGGTTTGGCAGCGTTTTTAATCCTCAACATGAGGTACAATAAAAGGTACAGAGCGCAGTGGTGTACTTAAAGGTTGCTAATATATATTTGTGTTGCCACAGAAAGAACAGAAAATATAACTGACAGACGACAACGAATAAATTTACATCTTAAATGTTGAGCGGTCCTAGATGCAAGGCAACATTTCAAACTAGATCATTATATATTTTAAACGTAAAATGACAGCCTTTTCTGAAAGACAGTTGATCCAATGACATTGTTTACTGTCTATAATAGCCTCATGTGCAGACTTCTAGCGATACAGCCCCCCCCCCTCCCCGAACAAGGCTTTCCACCGGAAAAAAAAACAACCTCACTCTAGCCGCTTGTAGAAACTAACGCTAGGCGGCTACGCAGGGGGCTAGTCTATGAGGGTCATCATACATTCTACTGGCTAGTCGATAACAAAATCCCTGAAGTTATCTCTAGCTTGTTCCGCTAGAGAGCCACAGAGGCAGAGAAGTGCACAGACAGGATTAGACGTGTAAGCTAACGGTCTTATCTGTATATCATTGGTATGTGTACACAGTAAACAACAAGTACAAACACTTGATTACGGTCTAATAACTAAAGTAAGCTACCGGTTTTTAACAATGCCTACCCCAATTATTCCGCAACCGGGATCCAATAGTACAGCAATAAAGGTGACAAGTGGGTTTTTGAGGGTCCACGTTAATCATAATCTGCCACGAAATTAAATTAGATACGAATATAGCTTCAACGTGTAAGAAATGGTATGTTTTGGGGGGTGGGAAAATTTATTTCGAAATCAGAAAAACGACATGAGCCAACTCACCGAATCGGACGGTTGTCATACCGTTCGCTGTAGCTAGGGATGCCGCAGTCATCACTAGTAGAAAGACCACGTTGCCGAGCCTAGTCGCCATGTCAGTCTTTTATCCTGGATTCTTGAAGACCGAACTGTTCACGATAAAACATGGTGCAACCGGACTGTTTTTCTCTCCTATATGAAATGCGTTTCTTGTGATGTTCAGTCACTCCCGTATGTATCAGTACCGGAGTTTACAGTAGCAATGGGACCCAGATAAATGAAACAACTTGAAGATAGGATCAGGCCTACTCTTACTACTAATTTTTCGTCTCCTCTCAAATGTTGCGGCTTGATAACCTCGCCATGGTTTGTCCGAGCTACAGCGTACCTTACACGGTGAACCCGTGGCCTGGCGCCCCGTATCAGTGTCCACAGGCGCGGTCCTCGACAAAGCGTCCAGTGAACACAATCCCCGTATCATGCATTCCACGTCTGGCACAGCGGCTTACGCACCGCAACATTCACTGAAATAGAACAACAAGTCGTCCTTGTTTCAAGAGAGAAAAATATGCGGTCAATTTAGTTGATCCTGCGCTTAAAGTATCGTACTTGCTGCTAGATTACCAAATCACAGTGGACTGCCTCGTGTGGCTAAGCTGCGTTCGGCAGAACTGTAACTGTGGCATGACCCATGTCCTATTAATGAGACCACGTACGTACCATTTGTATTGACTGAGTATCCCTTTAAAGGCCAGGTTACTCCATTCTAGACTTTTAAAACACAAGGTCTATTTTCTTTGCAGTACAGTAGATCCTTGGTCAAACTTACCTGGTGTTATTTCGCTGTCCAGAATCAATGATGTAAAGAGCTGATGGATGTTGCGTCACAGTGAAGTTTTGTTGTGTAAACAAGAAGTAACGGATTAAATGGCACTTGGGTGTTTTGTAAACACATCAGGAGTACATTACAATGATAATAATCTGATGGGGATAAACATGGATTGTTCTTTACAGTTGAGCATTACAGATCTGCAATAGATGTACCTGATTTTAGCTGATTTTTTGACAAGTATTAGATGATTCCGTAGCCACTTCCCAATATAGTTACTAAAAGGTTAAGTTAAAGAGCGTTCCTGCGTCAAGTGACGCATAGGGCGGCGCCTATCTCAGTTTTTAATAGCCCTGGGCCACACAGCAGTGTAATAATAATACTACAGTAGGGGCTAGTCCACGGGTAGTGCCCCCTTCTGTAGTGATTGCAATGCTGAGTGCTTAGCTGAGAAAGCAATATGTACCATTTTTTTAAATCTTTGGTATGACTCGGTCGGAGATCGAACTCACGACCGAATGCAAGGCGAGCACTCTACCCACTTAGCCATTGCACCGTTTTTTTTTTTACGTTGCCTCCAAATTAATGTCGTCAAAAAGAACTAAAAACCTTAGGTTCATGTGTTCTCAGTGTACCGTTACACTGCTGA
Organism: Branchiostoma belcheri; assembly: GCF_001625305.1. Taxonomy (NCBI): domain Eukaryota; kingdom Metazoa; phylum Chordata; class Leptocardii; order Amphioxiformes; family Branchiostomatidae; genus Branchiostoma; species Branchiostoma belcheri. Next base: position 3,395,718 of record NW_017802824.1, read on the forward strand.
ATCGCCTTCCACCATTACCATCAATCACTCAGATGCAAAACACCCCTAAAACACAGGCTTTCACGTCGATTCAGGTGTAGATATTTAAAAATGATATATTTAGAGCTGCATTCTGTAACGCAGACCGACATCATTTTAATGTCAAATTATGTAAACTTTTATGTTTTCATGTACAACAATGGCTTCAGTTTATTAAGTTTATTAAGATACTCTTTAGCCCGTTTATGGGGCTAATCGTATGTTGAACAACAAAAATACATAAAGCATGTACACATATCAAACTACAGATTTTACATTCAAACACAAACTTTAAGCAAGGTGAGAGGTTTGATCAGACAAAAATTACGGCTAAAATATTACAATCAACAAATCATCAGTTAGTGAAAGTATAGAAATTACTTTATATTGTTAACTTTACATAATTAACATACCAAATGAATTAGATGAATAACTAAAAACAGATAGAGCAATCAATTACGTACAAATATGCTCTGTAATGGCTTTGAACTAATTATCAATATTAGCGGTACATACTATACATATAGTACAGTAATGATAATGTAACGAAACTAACTAAACTTAAAAGGCTGAGCGCATGTTAAGTCCAGGGACATACATGTAAGCTTAGTGTGTGTGCATGAAATGAAGACCAAACTTTTCTTTCAATTCTGGAATGAATTTGCCATGGGACCCCAAATTTTCGGCTAACCCCTTTAACCTTGTTCACCGAATGGACCCGTCTACTCTTGGAACATAACGTCAGAGACACGTGACCGTAGTAGCGGGTCATACATGTTGTAAGGAAAGTGTAGTATTTATTTCGTAATGACTTGTACCACCACAGATGAATTGTCATGCTTAGTATGTTTTCTTTCGGCTTCTTGTTTCTTGTTGCTGCCCCTTTTACTCCGGGAGAACACCCTCTTCAGGCGTGTGGTTGCTGCCTCGGCGAATGTCTTTGGCTAAGGCAAAAAAAACAACAACTTTAATTAATGTTGTCTTATATTATGACATAGAAGTTACCGCCATGAAATATATGAGTTTTTGTAAATGTTGTTACACAATACACTACAGTACAAGTAAAAATAACACAGGTTTTTGTTTTCAAACACACAGTAGCACCTTTGGCCTGAAATAGGTCAGGCTGTAGATAGATATGGTCAACTGAACATGTAGCCTATTCCAGAGAGAGAAGCTCATTAAACAAACCGTAGCAGGCGCGCTGCCTCCACAGCTGGTGTTTTGTTGCATAACCTGCACATCTGTTTTCCCTGCCTTGCAAAAAGATACAAAAAACGGAAGTTCTGCTGCCGTTACAGTACCAAGGTCAGCCACCAGGAGGCCCATATTTGACCTTGACCTTTGGCTTTCTAAGACCTACCATACCAAATATCATCACCAAATATCATCACAATCCATAAAGGCGTTCTGAAGTTATGCTGACTACAAATGTGCGGAAACACACACACACACACACACACACACACAGACGCGCCAAAAACAATACCTCCATTTTTCATGGAGGTAACAATGCATATATAGACAGTGCAAGTTAAGAATGGAAACAAGACGAGCAAGTGACTAAATGATTATAAATTCATCTTTGACTTTGATTAATATAAATTCTTCTTACGTGAGCTTTCGACTTCTTCACATCTTGAGCGCATGTGTAGATGAATTCACCAATCAGAAGTACGAAAGCCAGCGCCATGCCTCCATACACCAACACGAACACACCCAACATGTCCTGTAGTCCGATCACAGAGGATTCTAGCACAGTCTGGTCCGTACCGGAACACTCCTGGCTCTTGATCCTAAATAGAAACGAAATCAATAAGCTGGTAGGACTGGCGTTTTCCTACGGTACTGCAGGGGGCTGTGGATGTATGTGATTTTGTGTGTCGACAATTTAGTATATTAACAACAGAACTCACCACTTGGTGTCCAAATCGTCGAATACACCTCGTTCTTTGGCGGCAACAATGACTTTGTTGAACTCCACGGTGTACTTGGAGTTCTTCGGTAGGAACATCCCGTACCCTGTCTGCCAGAACAGCCGCCCGATGGTCTGTAGGTCACAGGGCTGACGACTGGCCTGCAGAGTTGTAGAAAAACAACGTACAAAATGACAAATATTATATTATACTAGAAAGGTAACATTTGCAAAGAAAATGCACCATGTTTACCTTCACATAGCCCAGCTTAAAAAACTACTGCTTTGTTTATTCTTATTCAAACAAGCTAATATATATGACTACCATGCAGACCCTTTTGAACACAGTTCTACATGGCACTTGCAACTTTATGTAATCCAACACTAGTTACCATGGTGACAGACGTCTGGTCGAGGTCATTGTCCTTACTTGTTGTGGAAGAAGAGGAAGATGAAACAAAGCCAAACCACATGTTTTCCCTCTGCGAAGGTAAACATAATAAAAGCGACTTTTCGGGAATCTCTCGAGTGTAGTGTTCTTTCTCTTTCTCTTACTGTTTCTTTTCTTTTTTCTTGTGGCACTGCATTGGATGCTTTTAAGGCCATTGAGGACATTGAAACAGTTCCAAAGACAACTCAACTCACGTGGTAGTCCAGCTCAGCGCTGTCGGTGAATAATGCATATTTCCCCTGACGCATCTTGTCAAGACCGTCCCATAGGTTCTTCACCAGAACTGACTCTGCCTTAGCCTGCATAGTGGCTGCCAGTGATTGGTACGGTTCAGATGTAGTGGTCTTGAAGGACACCCACGTCGCATAGGTACTTATAGTACCGTAGGAGATTTCCGTCTAAACATACAAAAGTACATGTTAGTTGATCAGTATACTTGGATTGTTCTACAACATTCATCTCCTATGCACAGTGTAAAGGTCCTGTCACACATAGCGAATATGGCTTCCGAACTCCCACCAACCATGTCTGGGAGTAGCCTGGGTACCATCCGGATTTTCGCTACGTAACGCTCGATTTTTCGAGCGTTACGTAGCGAAAATCCGGATGGTACCCAGGCTAGTTTGGGAGTAGGTCGGGAGCAAGGTCGGCTGGTGTGCGACGAGGTCGGTTGATATTTCGCTGTGCCAGCCAAATGTTTCAAAATGTTTAATACATTCTGGAGTAAACGGAAGGCTAGACCATGGTCAGGGACTAGTTGTTAGGTCAGTAGTGATTGGAGCATAGTAAGTTGTCAGTAAAATTTGACTCAAATCTAACTCAAATATGATTTGATTCATATAGAAAGTTAGGCGTGACCTACATCTGGTGAGACTGCCTCCGAACTTAAGCCAACCTTGGTTGGCTGGATGGTAGTCGTCGGAAGGTTCTAAATGTGTCAAAGGACTTAAGAACCATCACTATTCGTAGGCAGTAGTCTATACATTACCTGTCCAAGAAGGTCCTCGGCAGAGCTGATGGAGTTGTCCACGTTCCTTATGGTCAGGAAAGCGGCCAGGTTGGCGGTGTAAGTCGAGATGGCCACAAGGATGCCGATTCCCCAGAAGAACGCAGAAACACGGCCTACAAGTAGACAAAAACGAGGCCGATAACGTCAGATTTTACTGTATTAGCAATTCGTATCGTACAATGAGTCTTTCTATGAAGTGGCAAGTGGATTATGAAGCAAGTTTAAACTGTTTTAAAGGAGTACTAACCTCCAGAAGGAAGTGCTATTTTCCGATACATCATGCTGCAATGAATACATAACTAGCCGACTTTTTACATAATTTCGCTTGTACGAGTTGCGCGGCGCATGTTTGTAAAGTGATATTAATATCATTTTCCCCCATGCTGAACCACAATTGATACATCCGGGAACTCTGGCTTACGCAATACTCATACAGTTCAGGTCAACATAAACATTTTTAGGCGAAAATGGTAGGAGACAAGCACACTAACAAGCTGATTATTGAGAAATTACTTGCTTTACTTTGCTTGACCTGTGGCTTGGATATTATAATATCAGGATGTCGAATACAGAGAGTGCCAGTTTCACGCTGCGTGTTTTGATTTTCTCAACTTATTTGCATGTAAGTATTACTTGAACAGATAATTAGATTACGCCACTTATGGAAAGGATAACTAGATTACGCCGTTTTTTTCATCGTCAATATTTATGGCATAAATGAGGGGCGATAAGGACACCAAGAAGGCCAATGGTTGGTAAGATACCAAAGAACACAAAACGGTACGAATTTTTCTTATCGCCCCCGAAATGAGGTCTGTAACGTAACTTTTTGTTTAAAACATAGACACCAATGGGGTAGCGTGGTGTGTTCTGGGATAGTTTTGAGGGTATTTAGAGAGTTTGTCCTGGATTCGATGCGTTTTAAGACTTGCGCGCAAAATGGGCATTTAATTGTATACTGTAAAATAATATGTATTTTTCACTTCCAAAAATAAATGCCTGTTGAAATATAGCACCTCCTTCTGGAGGTTAGTACTCCTTTAACCGTTTCAAACTTAAGAAATTATCTTTGCCAAGGACTATTATCGGCCCTTCGGTGTCATGTTATGCAGAAAATACATGTGACCCTGAGCAGTTGATCATGGGTTGCAAAACGTCTGTGGCGCCCCCGTCTTTGTTGAGTGATGTTTGCAACGCCCTGGTGTATATGGTCTCTTTAATATCTGATACAAAGAAGCTTAAGCCTGGCTTCATGTCCAAGTAGCCATGTGACAGTGAATCTCTAAATCCCTGACGAAGACTAGAGTTATACAGTCGAAAATGTTGGTAATAAGCCTTTTCCAAATACCGCCGCCATTTTGTATCTGCATGCTCTCGCGAGAGCAAAATCCGACGAGACCTCGCGTGGCTTGGCTGGGGGTGCGTAAATAATATAATGGGGTCCCCAGTCTCTTGAGTCGGAATTTTAAGTTTAAACTTGTTGGACTTCTACAAACAGTTCGACTTAACTTTAAAAATGGATGATATCATACCTGATAATGACCTTGGTAGGAACTCCGGACCCAGCTGCACCAGAGCCACAAATGACTGCCACACAGCCTCCCAGAAACCTGTTTCCCTTGCCTCGGCTTTGTCTTCAGATGCATCACCTTCAGGGTCTCTGTTAAAAGATCGAAGCCTCCCAAATATTCTAACTTCATACAGTGTCGATCAGCAACCAATTTGACTCTTTTGATTAGTATAGTAGAGGTCAATATTCCATATGACATTGCAACAATGTTAGTCCTTATAAACGTAAATAAATCCTGACAATGCGTACATACATAGATATTGTTGCAACATGCAGTCCCAAACGTACCACATTATCTTGTTAGCAGTAACACCTATCATCAGTGTACAGAGAAACAGTAAGACCTATCTTCAGTACACAGTAAACCGGTCATGCTTTTTGTTATTACAACATATCACAAGCCGTGGTGACGGGCACACTCAAGTTATTTCAACTTATTTTTTTTATGCCGTCAACAACATATAGGGACAATGCAGTACTTATTTTTACTTGAGTGAAGTGAGGAAAGACGTGTCTTTCCCAGGGGCACAAGATCAGTAGCATGGCAGGGTTCGAACCTAGAACCTCTTGGTTCTTAGACGAACACTTTACCGTTACGCCACACGACCGAACTAACACGTCATAATTGCCCTTGCTAAACAAGTGGTTGTTTGCTATTCGGCGTTGCTATTAAATCATTCAACAAACTGATAGAATTATCAGCTGATAAAGAAAAAAACATGGTATGTCTCACATGTCCTTTGTTGCGAAGTTGGCCACGCCCTGAAAGAGTCCCACCGCCAAAGCCGTCAGCAGTATGGTAGCCCACAGTTCTCCCTGGAACGGACTGATGAAGCCCCAGGTGTTTGAAGTCCTGGAAATGTTGACATGACAATTTTTAGTACACCAGCCTCGAGGCAAGGCAGTATCAAATAGTCAATGCAGCATACGAGTATTATTGGCAGGCCACCGCCTTATTCTTAACGTGTTTTTTTTGCCAGCCAAACACGTGGTGTATTGGATACTGTCCTATCAATGATATCGATACTGTCTTGCCATTCGGCAATTGGAAACTGTCTTGTGGCCATGTACCAAAATACCTCTTTTGAGATTAAGCAAACATTGCCATAGTTTTACTGATACAACAAAGATATAATATAATATCGAAACTGAAATCTAAAATCTATGAGAGGGGAATATTTTGGAGGAAGCAAATGTGGATCAGAAATTTACCGTTTTCAATTTTCAGTCCGTCGATATAGCAAATGTTATGTTTAATAAAGATTTAACGTACTTCGATTCTGATTTCTTCATGGCGAATGCGATTCCGTTGTCGTAGTATGGAAGTGTGAAATCCCCAACTGTTTGTCTTTCTGAAGTAATGGATAAAGGGGCCAGGGCGATGTCTGCTTTCTGTGGAGAAATAAAATGTATAGCATTGAGCAACCTAAAGCCCCCGCCACACATAGCACGGATATGGTCTCCCCAACACTGATTTCTCTGCAGTTGAAGATATGTGCAAAAACTCTCATTTTCCAAGAACTATCGTAGAGTGGACCTCCTTGCCACCAAGCACAGTTGGGTATCATCACTAGAAGGCCTTACATTTCTGCAATTAAATGTACAAAGATTAAGTATAACAAATCGTTCGCTGTATTGTAGCCAGCTGTCGTCGTGCCTTGGGCCTACGAGGCTGGTATGTTACGCCGAAGGGCGGTTATACCAGCTATACCGATGCAGATACAGACGGTTAGGCCACACCAAGTAAATTTTATGGATGACGTCCGCGCGCGCATTGATTTTGGCCTGTTCCTACAAAAAAACCCCAAGAAATTCCGCTTCCTGTAACTATGACCAAAGAGTCACGACAGTGCCGCAAATAGGTTTGTACGGACCAAAGCTTATGAAGCATCAAGCAAGACTTCCATTAGGAATTCAGTTTGGTACATGCTGCCACATTTGAAGAAACTTGCTGACCGCTCCATCTATCTCCCCAACGCACAGGACGACTAGTGCTGTTCCACCTGATTTATTGCTTTTTTGATGATGAATAAAAGACTTTTTGATTGTTACGCTGGGTCACCTCATTCAATTTGTGTCCTAACATTTGTCGTCTCTAATCTTTGTCGTCTCTAATCTAGGCATCTTGTTTTTTAGGGCCCTTCTTGTTTTTTTTCGCCCTCTCGCATTAGATTTAGGGTCTCCAAAGGACGTCATCCATAAAATTTACTTGGTGTGGCCTTACTGAATATAACTTACCCCGTTCAAAACATCGCCGATCATCCCGTTCCATTGCCCTGTTTGAGAGTTATAAATGCCGTACTGTCCATCTTCGACTTCGTAGTACTCGTACTTGAACCCGAGTTCAGTGGAAAGCCATGAGAACAGATCCATACAAAATCCTGCAAAAATCCAAGAAACCATTGAAAGAATATTGAATTTCATGTTTACCCTTGAAGAAGGAACATACTGTGTTTGCACTGTTTCTTCTTCTTCGAACACATATGGTCAATTACCTGGACCAGACGGTCGTCATCATGGTAACTGGTCCTGTAGCAGAGTCCTGTGATGTTGGATTACATTATATAATAGCACAGAGTTAAAAGGGCGGGTCACAAAATACTAGTATATAAAAATGTTTGAGTAAGAACAGACAGAGGATTGTCGGCAGTTAGTTAGGCTAGACCAGGCTAGACCACGTGGAGTTATAAACATTATGAATTTTCTTTTCAAATGTTTCAAATTTTTAGCTCTGAATGCATCCGTAGCATGTAAGATATGAATCTGATGCCAAAGAAACGACAATAAAGACGTATAAAATAAACTAGAAACTTAAGGTAACATTTCCAAAGCAAATGCATAATGTTTACCTTCGCATATGGTGTGCTCTGTTAAGTCTTACTCAAGTACATATGTATGGTCAGACAGGAGTCTAAATCCCTTCTGCTATAAAACTGCAACATGATGTAACCCAACACCAGTTACCATGGTGAGAGACGATCTGGTACCAGCTATTGACCAGGTCACAGGTCAGTGTTTGGAGAAGAAAAAGAGGCAACGTAGCAAAAACAATAATGCTTTCCTTCAAAATAAGAATGTTCTACAGAAAGGCTAGACAGACTAACCCTGGAATCTGTCGTTCCTCGTTACGTTATTTCCGTTTTTGTCCACGTCTGATATGAGCACGAAGCCGTCTGCAGCGATGGTGACCACGCGAAGTGTTCTGTTGCTCAAGTCAGACACGTAGGGCTTGACTTGGGCTGATCCGCCCATGAATTTTACATCTGCGTCTGGGTTAATGTTTAACCCTGCAGATAGATTCCAAGTGCCAACCTAGAACAGTAAGATGCTGAAAACTTGAATAAGACTTCAGAGGTCTCAAAAATCCGTAAAACCACGGTGTTTACATATCACAACTTAGAATAGGAGGGTTTGAAAATTTCTTCTGAAAAATAACCATATTTGCCTAGACAACAACTAATTCAGTGTACCCCTCTTGCAATCTCATTCTTTCTTGTGCAAGAGAAATACAACAGCCAACGAGGCCTTGTAATAAAAAAAAAACGGTTAAAACGGCGAGCGCTAACAGATGTCGAGGCGATTAATGCTTTTTTTTTACTCTGCGATAGACTGTGAACGCATATCCATTGCAATTAAGGGCCATGCGGAAACATACACACACATACGCACACACACCAAAAACAATAACTACATTTTCATGTCTTGTCTGCAAATGTTTATTGATATAATCTAATTAAAAAGTCTGCAATAGTCTGTAAAAAGGTTTATTTTACGTACCTTCTGCCAACCATTGCTTTTCAGATTGACGATGTTGTACTGTGCGTCCACTCGGGCTCCCACAGAGTCAAAATGAATGTACCCAGTCACTCCATCTGTTTGTACCTATAAAAAGTATACTTTCTGAAATTGTCATTGTTCAATATGCAATATGATAGGAGCACAATCAAGTTAATAACCTGTTTGAGAATCATATGGTAATTTGCATAATGATAACAAGAAGACACAAGATGCATGACTCAAGTACCGCTAGAGGCAGAGTGATTTTAGGACAGTAAAATGGGATTTTCAAAGTCAATTTGCTAATCATTTTTTTAATTTAGTAAGTTGAATCAACAATATGCAATAGCATGCCGATATCTGTGAGGCAAAATCTGATGAGTCGGACGGAAAACGTTTTATATCTTAGACTGGTCCCTGCTACTCATTGATGTTCCCCAAAATAAAGGGATTCCTCATAAAACCTGTTTGTGGGCTATTTCAAAGGCTTTAAGTATGAAATGAGGACGAAAATGTGAAATAAAATGGCACTAAATGTAAATATCAGATTTAATATTCCTCCAGAATATTTTTGATTTGCCACTCTAAAATTGCGTTGGATGCGCCTTTGTAGTGTAGTGAGGCTACGGCTCCTTGTTGCTTTGGACAAAAATCGTAGACATTTTAATGATGCTGAAACAATTGTCACATAATAGAAAGGACGTTTACTTGTTTCAGATAATGCAGCATCGTTGGCCCGTCCGTCCATGGTTGTGAGTCGCTTCCGTCGCAGCCACAGTCCAGAGGCTGGGGAGTCACCGTGACGCCGTCTTCCTGAAGGTTCCGTAAGGCTTGTGCGAGAGCCAGGACCGCGTCTGCCCATCGGGCGGTGTACGGCTAAGGAAAGATGATATTGTACGAAAGCCCAAAGGGACAACTGCGTCGGCTACGCATAAACATCTGCCCCGTCTACGCAAACAACTGCGTCGTCTACGCAAACATCTTTTTGGTCCACGAAAATACGTGCCTCATCTACAGAAACAGCTGCGTCGTCTAAGTGTGACCCTTGACACATAAGAGACCGTTCACACGATAACGAAGTAGATGTTTGCGCAGACAACACAGATTGTCCTTTTGGGCTTTCGTAACATTGGTATCGGACGTCTCACAATTGTATCACATGATGAAAGATATTTTGGAGCATACTCGTTAAACAGTACAGACTCATACACATACGAGTAACACCATTATTTATTTACTGTTACAGTAAAGCCTACCCCGATATCCAGCAGCCCTGCTCCCGGGTACACTGCCGGGTCTGCCGCCCTCCACTTCGCCATGAATCCCTCACTGTGCCCGCCGTTGGTAGAAGGAGGAATCGGTCCCACAAGGCCTCGAAGGTATTCAGGAACAGCCACCGTCCCATTGTTTACTTCAAAAAGATCCTGTGGTATAAAACAAACCAACAGAGCTGTATTAAAGCTGTGTTATTTAACTTTTGGACGAAACTTAATGCAGATTTCCTTGCCGTTTCTTTACAAAGGAAGTTGAATCAGCCCTAGGCTTTTTGCCTATAAGTGTCATTTTGCCAAAGTATGGGTGTATTTAAAATCTGGGAACTAAGCTGTCAGTCATGTATGTTTACATTCTGGTAGTTTGTGGTGCCACCTTGTGTAGGCTGTCTTAGTACCAACCATAAATGCAAGAAATAATGTGAGATAATTGTATAAATATGCTGAAAAGTGGAAAGTACATCATAATAACAGCAAGATTGTATGATTTAAGTATTCCAATTTTTGGTGCAAAATGTTACATAATGACCCTTTAATGGTTGTGTAAAATAACATAGCTTGATAGAGTGCTGACACTTGGTTCAGATAACTGATGAAAACCGAGTGATGAGGTCGAGAATTCTGGTGAGTCAAAGTTCTTTTTGAGCTGGATAGCAGTTTTAATTTTCATGACGAAACTCACGAGTCCGGTTATGCCATCGCTGACCACCCAGGCCCAGCCGGCTCCTGTCATGTCCATGGTGCTGGCTACTCGTAAGATCTCAGCTGCGTATGATGCCAGGCAGTGAAGGACAATGATTCTGGCTCCTGTGCGGTAAATGAAGAAATAGCAACACGTTTTAACATGTAAGTGTACATAACTTAAAAGTGTACATTTTGCCACACTAGCTACAGGTCAAAACAAACATGATGAACAGATCGGTTAGAGATACAAAATAAAGCTAACTGTCATCAGATAAATTCAACATATTCTTGCTTTTCAGCTGCACTAGATATAAAAGAACAGATATGTGTTTCGACGGTTGGTCTGGCTAGTTGTATTAGGAATATAATTTTCTCTACAGTGGTTTCTCTAAAGTGTATGGAATAGAGGAATCGGTTTTGTACAAACATGTAGGGACCGTTTCTCTTTTTGCTGTATATGTGCATTCAATTACAAAATTGCATCTGTTTTATTCTATTCAAATGATTTACTGACTAGAAATATTAAATATTGATAACCTAACGTTTCTATATTTGTATTGCTATTATCTTCAGAAGACGTAGTATTTTTGTAAAAAAAAAAGACTCACTATTTTACACAGAATTTACATCACCATACTTGTACCTGTGCCTTTGATGGCCTTCAATTGTTCATGAACCTGAATGTCTGTTGCATCCTCTGTCGGGTCGAACGACTGTATGGTGTGAATACGCCATCCGTTCTGTCCTGCTATTTTCTGAAACTCCATGAATCCATGTGTGCCTAAAATAACATATTTTTAAAGACTTGTATTGTACAATACTCATCCGTATTGAGACTAGAGGAATTTCTTTGAAAAGGATTACATCTTTTCGGTATTCATTACATGTTTAAAACTGCTAGATATGGGCTAGCTAGACATTAAAAATAGAAGAGCTCGTTGTACCACAATCGTGTACGATACAATGTATGTCAACAACTATTATTGAACTTAGTACAAAAATGAAGCATAGAATAAACTTTGATATCCTTACTATTGAAACAATAAGGGCTAACCTAAATCGAGTGCGGTTTTAAATAGCAAAGCAATATATTTTTATATGTTTGTTTATTTTTGCATTGTTGTTAAATGTTTAGATATAGATATATAGTCTTACGTAAACTTATGATATTAAAGTTTGTAAGTATGGTGCAGAATGTCAGGGAAAACTATTAACGTCGTACCATAGTCATCGTTGGAGACGAAGATGCTCATCTGGTCCCAACTGAAATGCTCCAGCAGGTCGAAGAAAGCCTTGCTGAGCACGCTGTCTGGCCAGGAGATGCGGACCAGCTGTGGGTACTGCTGGGCGTTCCCTAAGGTGGGGTCGGTCGCTTCAGGGGCGATCTGTGGTAAGGACAGTCCAGTGCTCACAGAACTAGTGGCTTTTACCTGTTGGTAAGAGATTGAACAAGAGATTGTGACATTCCAAATCTTCGGGGAGTATATAATGGACAATGTTTAGAACAATTATCGGCACATTAACAAAATCGTTAGCAGTAACGCCACATAACTTAAAGATGTGTATACAACAATTAAGTTAAGGCTTAACCAGACGATACAGCACCACAATCAACAAGGGAGTGACAAAGAAGAAATTGAGATATTACATATTTTGATTCACCACGATTATTACACTGTTAAATACTTATCACGGTGCAAAGTAAGAAAATGTATGGTTACTATGTATATATAAATATTATGATTTACCTGTGACGATAAAATTGGCCCCATAATAGCCACGACGCCATGCGATGCCTGGTAACATTCTACATTATATGTGTACAAAGAACAATTGATTGTAAGCTAAGTACTAGTATATTGTATGTACAGTAAATGTGTACCTCACGAATACTTTTGCAATAAACATTGCTGTAAGAATATCATTACACAAATGTAGTGCATTTTAGAATCGAACAACATTCTTTCTTCATTTACAGCTAGATACCCGAGGTAGAAATAAAACATAACTAACCATGTTGGATCAAGTCCAGGAAAGCCAGTGCCGTTGTTGTGTTCTCGATGTACTCAAGAGTCACGTTGGGAACGAGCTGATTCTCGTTCACATACTCCACAGCAAGCTTCAATGCGGAAGAGGCGGCAGGAAAGTCGGACACAGACAATGCACCTGTAGGGTTTGGTGGATACATGTTTGTATACGTTGTTATTTATTCATGAAAGGCACCCAATTTATCAAGGGCGCCGGGCGGGATATGTACATCGTAAATAGTCTGGCACTGAAATGTTTTGTTCTGTTGACAGCCGTTGCTATTACTCTCCAAGCAGAGGTTGTGGGGGAAGTAAATTTCTATATATGGCCCATTCGTTTGTCGCTACCCCCATCTTGGGTCGCGCATGGACCCTCTCTAGCCTGCCTGGCCAATTTGATACTCTAGTTTTGAGACCCTATGATCTGCTTGGAGATTACTTGCAATGGCCCCATGCCCAAGCAATTCCAATCCTATCCCAACACATTGATATCTGTAAGGAAAAAATGTGGTCCGTTGACGACGGAAATGGTTGCTTTTTCCGTAACGTGTAGGCTGGCTCTAGCTATTTGTAGTGTACCAGAAATAAAGGGACTCATCACTCACGTAGCTTGTGTTGGGGCTATTTCAAATGCCTCAAGTATGAAATGGTAACAAATTGTTCTAAGAAATGGCAGTAAATATTAGACAAATTTTCTCATTCAGAATTTATTTTTTGTTTTGCTGCCCTAAATGCCCTCCCCCCAAATATAACAATCCAATAATATTTTTCTGAATGAAAATGTGGCAGGGTTGTTATTTTGTGTTCTCTGCTTGAAAAGATATAACAATTACAAATCATAGAACCATCATGAATTCATCGATTAGACTATTCAAAAGCAGCGACATTGAATATGCAGGTAGAACACATTTTAGTAAATACCGTTCCCCGTAAAGAGTCGACGTTTTAGAGCCTACAGAATTCTGTTTAGAGCTCTATCTAATAATAAAAACATAAGTACGCCAGCTCACCAAACTGAACCACTCTGTCCGCCGTGACAAAGGATGCAGCAGTAACCAAAAACAGGACAACGGTACCAAGTCCTGTAGTCGCCATTTTAGTACTTCCCCGCTCTTCCTTTTGTGACCTAACAGCAACTGTACTCTATCAGCGACTCGTGACATCAAAAATTGTGACCCACCCTGTAGTTGTTTTCCAGCCTTCACCTCTCCCAACAATGACCATTTATCACACACATGTAGGTGAGCTAATTACATTATAGCTCCATTCAATGTGCGTCACCATTCTAATAAAGTAATGGGAGCCAACTCAGGTCAAACAACAAGACCAATGAAGTCTATGATGCGGGTAGATGAGGTATTTGAATATTTGATGACACCAATCATGTTTAATATAATGGCGAGGTGGCTATTTACAGGGTCGCCCTGTAAATAGTGCAAACAGAAATCCTTATTCACAGGGTCACTATGGCCTTGTTCATATGAAACCACCCGAACCGCGATTCGGGTAACTCGTATTCCTCACATCTGGTCCACGTGCCATACATTCCTTCCAAACCGTGCCCGATCACGATTCTCCGAAACTGCATTCATTGATTGTTGTTTGATAAAAACACGCAAGGTAGCGTGTTATCAATGTCAGAGGTCAACTTAAAAATTAGTATCAGATATAATTTTACTACAGATTACGTTATTTTAAACTTAGTAAACTTAGACCCTTTAAACATAGACAAACTTGATACTGCTATGATTAATTTTAAGTCAGACATTAAAGCTGCAACCTATCTATAAAAGTTGTATGCGTCACTACTTGCTGCCAGTATGCATTTTAGGGCAAGAACCAAATAACAGCATTGGAAAGGAAAACAAATACAAAAAAATATAATCCCTTTAGAAGTTAATAATACTGGGTCATCTCTTCACTGGGATTTTACCAGTACAATATACTTCTGAAATGGACCAAGTAAAAGTAACATTTATATCTGTTAAATTCTTTCTTGAAATCACTCCTTGCCCCTTTCACTCCTTGCAAATACCCGCAATGCATTCCCCACACATGGCAGAAGGTGTGCTCTCCACAACATTATCTTCAACCACAATGGAAAAGAAAATAAGGTGTTAAGATTTGACATTATACCAATCAGGCATGTCCTATTGTGTTTTCTCACTTGTTGAGGACAGCCTAAGAAAGATTGTTTTCTTGTGGTATTTACATAAATGTATTCGTATTAAAAGGCAGGAAAACTGGACTTGTGCGTCTAATGCTGCCAAAAAACAGTCACAGACTGAACACAAAATCTTGGTTACACAGCTGGTTCAGATATCTTTATAGATAACACTGTTGTTTATTTACGCAAACACATTAACTAGCAGGTAGATGTGTGCTTCTCATATGGTCTGTCTCCACAGTGCCCCACTAGGGGAAACAACTGTTTATGCTTTGGTCCCAATTGGAAAGAGTGGCCCTGCAGGGTAGTTGCCGGGTTGTTTTTCGGCACTTTCAGGCGTGACCCCTACGTGGCCCCGCGGGACACCCTGTGGCTACTTGGCTATTTTTCTGTCCGGCCGGGACCCGAGAATAATTTAGTTGTTACTTAAATTCTACCCGGGCCCAGGTGACAGAAAGACGCCGTGACCTAACTGTGGGAACACCGAGAGGCATTCCTCCGGTTGCCGGCAGTTCACTGGGACAAATTTGTTACGTTACAGACAGCCGGGGACCGGCCGGGACAACATCCCCCCGACGGGCACCGGCGCAATTGGGACAAAAGCATAACCAAGGATCCAACACAGCTATTGCTGCTATTTGCACCCTGTGAATAAGGATTCCTGTACACTATTTTAGCTTGGTTAGAATTTACGTCACGATTATGAATGTTAACGTTATTCAAATAGCCAGTTTCAGACAATTATCTCCACCATGTGACTAATCTTGGGTTGTTTGTCACGCGCCATTGCGGATCAGCTACCGAAGGAGAACACACCCTACAAGAACAACAGCAACCTGTGCCAGAGGTATTCTGCCAGAAAGTGCCAGTTGAAGCTATTTTGACTGGTTGAAAAGGTATGATGGCATGAGTCTGCTAGTGGACAATAAGTGGAGCAAAATTTGTTGTGTAGACAGTTTGTTATGGCTTAATCCTATCTAGACCGGGGGGGGGGGGCAAAAGTGCTCGCACCAATTTTAATGTCTTACAGCGTCTGAACTGCTTGTGTTAGAAGCACCAAACATGGTGACTTTTCCTAAAATATTGTTAGCAACAATTTTGTATCAGTGGAATACGAGAATAATTTTTGTGTTGCGATGGCAACGGGTTTCTCACAAGGCATTTTTTGCTAAATGTAGTAATTTTCGTTTCAACAATAGAATTTTATGACGTCACCGGTGTTGCTATGGGCAACATAAGTCTTAGTACACTCTAATATTCTATCATTAACACTTTTGGTTAAGTTGTGTTGTATACCAAGTTTTTAGGGAATGACCTATCTAGACGGTATATAAATGTCAGAGAATCCCGGCTCTTGGAACGTTTTCACCATCTGCTTAAGCTAAGGTCCCAATTACGCCGGTGCCCGTCGGGGATGTAGCCCCGGCTGGCCCCGGCCGGGTTCAGGAGTCGAGCGGGCATCGGCTGTCGTGGTCACAATTAAAAGTTTCCTTCAGTAGCATCTTGTTAGAAATTTTGTCACCCTCTTTAGTCGGTATCCGGCAGGCACCCGGCAGGTACCCGGCAGATTCTCTGACGATGTCTTGTATTGACCTATACGTAATGCAGAATTCACGTATTTGTTGTGATCATTTGATCTGTAAGGTCACCCATTTTACCCGGGTTTACGAAGTACACACCTTTATTCTGTTCATCTGGTCTGTGACGTAAGAAATGTGTCCCGGTGGAATGCCGGCAACCGGAGGGGTACCTCTCAGTGTTCTCACGATGAGGTCACGGCGTCTTTTTGTCAGCGGGGCCCGGGTAGAATTTAACTCAGAATTAAATTCTTATCGGGGCCCCGACGGGCCAAAAAACAGCCCGGTAGCCGCAGGGTGCCCCGCGGGGCCACGTCGGGGTCCCGTGTTAAAAAACAGCCCGGGAACTACCCGCCAGGGCCCCTTTTCCCAATTGGGACCTTAGCTTTAGGCGAGTTTATTTCATGTGTTATACCCAAGGCACCAATTTTGCCAGAACTAGAAGTTTCAGATTGATCATGACATTTTCTTCCGTCTATCTAAAGTTTTAAGGATTTCTTTTTTTTTTATCTCCTTCACTTTTCTGCCATATCTGAAAAGCTTTAAACAATGAACGTATGACACCTGTACAATTGCAGCATTCAGAGTAGAGTGGCCAATAATGGTACTTGTCCTATAACAACTTTAATGATATTTTTGAAAGAGAGGAATATTTTAAAGAGAGGTGTTACATTCGGCTGATTTTGTTTGGAAGTTTAAATGCTAGAAAACAAAAGAAATCAATTTTGATATCGGGTTGTAATACAACAGACATTCCATTTCGTTGCATGATAGAAAACGTAGGATGATAGTCAGTATGAAGATGAATCCTACACAAAAACAGCTACTGTAAGGGCCACTGGCCATGATCATATCAGAAAAGGCCATGATTGCAGCATTCAGAGAAGAGTGGCCAGTAATTGTACTTTGGTTGTCCTATAAAGACTGTTTGTAATGATATTTTAGAAATAGAGGAATATTTTAAAGAGAAGTATTACATTCAACTGATTTTGTTTGGGAGGTACCGGTTAAAAGTGAGAGAAAGAGAAATAAATTTTGATATCATCAATTAAAATAGCCAACTCGAGACAATCAACAAATAAACTATATCACTATGGTCCCAATGATGTAGAGCCGTTTGTTGGCCAGTAATGGTACTTTGGTTGTCCTATAAAGACTCTAATAATATTTTAGAAATAGAGGAATATTTTAAAGAGAGGTGTTACATTCGGCTGATTTTGTTTGGGAAGGTTAAAGGCTAGAAAACAAAAGAAAGCAATTTTGATATCATCAATATTCAAACAGCCAGCTCGAGGCAATCAACAAATAAACTATATCACTATGGTCCCAATAATGTAGAGCTGTTTGTTATAACAACAGTGGGGCCTGTTGTATTTCAAAATGACGTATTCACATGGAACTGTCCTCGGTTTGCAATACAACAGACATTCCATTTCGTTGCATGATAGGAAACGTAGGATGATAGTCAGTATGAAGATAAATCCTACACACAAAAAACAGCTACTGTAAGGGCCAGTGTCCATGATCAGACAGGGCGATTGCAGCATTCAGAGTGGCCAGTAATGGTACTTTGGTTGTCCTAGCTATAAAGACTGTTTGTAATGGATATTTTAGAAATAGAGGAATACTTTATAGAGAAGTGTTATATTCGGCTAATTTTGTTCTTTGGAAGGTTAAAGGCTAGAAAGCAAGAGAAAGAAATTTTGATATCATCAATATTCAAACAGCCAACTCGAGACAATCAACAAATAAACTATATCACTTTGGTCCCAGTAATGTAGAGCTGTTTGTTATAACAACAGTGGGGCCTGTTGAGTTCCAAAATGACGTATTCACATGGAATGGTCCTCGGTTTGTAGTACAACAGACATTCCATTTCGTTGCATGATAAGAAACGTAGGATGATAGCCAGTATGAAGATAAATCCTACACACAAAAAACAGCTACTGTAAGGGCCAGTGACCATGATCAGACAGGGCAATTGCAGCATTCAGAGAAGAGTGACCAGTAATGGTACTTTGGTTGTCCTATAAAGACTGTTTGTAATGATATTTTAGAAATAGAGGAATATTTTAAAGAGAGGTGTTACATTCGGCTGATTATGTTTGGGAGGTTTAAAGGCTAGAAAACAAAAGAAAGCAATTTTGATATCATCAATATTCAAACAGCCAGCTCGAGGCAATCAACAAATAAACTATATCACTATAGTCCCAATAATGTAGAGCTGTTTGTTATAACAACAGTGGGGCCTGTTGTATTTCAAAATGACGTATTCACATGGAATGGTCTTTGGTAATACAACAGAAAGTTCATTTCTTTGCATTCCAATTCATGGCATGGCTGGACCACGATTTGGAATATTCCATAACTTGACAGAAAACACTGTCAAGCATCTAGAGTCCTATGTAAATTGGCCCTAAAGCCTCGGTCACAACCCGCCGTTCGTGCATTTTGTCCGCACGTTTTATTGGGAGGCCACGTCTGCTACGTTTTTCTGAAAATGTGGGGAAGGAGCGGGGTATAACAGTGTGGTCTGTATGCCACGTCTAGCCTTGAACGATTGCGTGCATCGTTCGTTGAGCAAGCGGTAAGTGAGTTGTACGTGCTTACAACGCACGATATCTGTGCGATTGCAACTTTACCGTAAGGAAGCCGTACTCACACGTGCCGTACGCACCGTACGTAAGAGTACTGTACGTACGGGGCACGCGCGTCACCCGTACTCGCACGTACGGGTGGTGAACTTGCATAATTTGCATTTAATAATGCACAACTCTCTCAGCTATCTACATACCAAAAAATGATGAAAATACGATGTTCCTATCTGGCTTTAAATGTTTTTACCAGAAACTAACCTGCAGTTCCAGAACAAGCTGCTAGGGAAACCAAACTTACACCAATTATTTCTGACAGGATAAGCTATCTGTCACCAAAAAAATCAAGACCATAGCATGTTCATGACAAAAAATACGAAAACCGGAAGGTCATCCAACAGGAGGCCCATATTCAACCTTGACCAGCATACCAAATATCATTACAAATCCATAAAGGCGTTATGAAGTTATGCTGACTACATGGAGTTAAAAAAAAAACATCCCAGACCTAAAAAGCACGCCTTGCCAGCTCCTCTCAAGCACGTATATGTCACGTGGCAGTCCTATATGGATAGCAGCGCTGGCAGACAAGGGGACATCAAGCACGGTCACGCAAGACTCCAATAGATGCCCCGAATCATTGATTTTTCAGCCATTTTAATTAAGTTTTTTGTTCTTTGACCTTTCAATGGAATCAATTTAGCAGGAGAGCAAAAAATAAACAAGGAATTTGAGACTAACCTCACCAAAATTCCCCGTTGGATTATGCTTATGCTTATATTTAAGAGGCATTTCTTCTTTAAAATTTGAGTTTGGAAACACATTGTTTCAGTCGCCTTACTGAGGACTTGTTTTCTTTTTTCGTTCTATTTAGGTATCAGGACTCCATGGGAAGAAAGCTGCGACACTTGTTGATTTTCCTGCTCATCATCCTGAAGGAGGTTGACTTTAGCTTCAACGTACGTTGTTTCCGTGCACCTTCATATAGCAACAAGAACCTCACTAGCATCCCTAAATTCCTCCGAATTCCGTACAATTACCAATGCCTTGATCTAGGAAGTAACCTTATCACAAATGTAACGAACCAAGAGCTACCACCTTATCATAATGTAAGATGGTTGCACCTGCCGAGCAACCAGATAACAGTGATTCAGTCTGGTACATTTGCAAATCTAAGCCAGCTACAAGTTTTGGATTTGAGCTACAACCGGATAACAATGCTTCATCATGATACATTTTCAGGTCTATCTCAGTTAAAACGTTTGTATCTGTCGTACAACCAGATAAAAAAGATTCAGTCTGGTGCATTTTCAACCTTACCGAGGCTACTTGAATTATATCTGGACGGAAACCGTATAACAGAGATTCAATCTCGTGCGTTTGCAAATCTATCCCAGCTAGGGAGGTTGCATCTGTCGAAAAACCAGATAAAAACAATTCAGTCTGGTGTATTTATGAATCTACCCAAGCTACGGTCTTTGGACCTGTCAAGCAACCAGATAACTACCATTCATACTAATGTATTTGCAAATCTGCCCCTATTCCAATGTTTCCAATTAAAGAAACGCAGGCTTTGTCCCGCTCCCTTGTTCTTCTCATTTGACGCTCCTGGACCAATAAATTATTTTATGAACATTAATCTTGATGGGAACCCCTGGCAGTGTGACTGCAGAATGGAACCCTTTAGGCTAATTTTTTTATTAAAAGACCAGATAAATTGTATTCAACCCGCTAAAGTTCAGGGAAAGAAGCTTACAGATGTTAAGCCTGAAGAATTATTGGTATGTGAACAGCCAACCATGTCAACACTGGCTCCTGATATCCAAGTACCTACAGGGCAGGGTCAGTCTCAGGCCATTATCAAATACAACACACACACCACAGCTACTGTAATGGCCAGTGGTCACGATCAGACAGGGCAGGGTCAGTCTCAGGCCATTATTGAATACAACACACGCACCACAGGTACTGTAATGTCCAGTGGTCATGATCAGACAGGGCAGTCTCAGGTCACCACTGAATCCATCACAAACACCATAGCTACTGTAACATTTAATATCCAAGTAACCTCTCACAATTCGCACTATCACTGGTACTTTAGATCCAATGCTGTCCCAACTGCAAACCCTGCAGACAAAACAAAAACAACACTAACTTCACCCATTGCAATTACTCCAGACAAACCAGAAACTGCCCCCAAAGCCCCCCTACCTGTTCTCCTTGGCTCAGTCTGTGGTTCAGTAGCTGGTCTGATTGTCCTGATTGGTGCCATCACTCTTATAGTGTGGTGCAAAGGGAAGACCAGACATCCTCCTTTAGGGCGGAATCCCTATGTTGTTGGTAGCAACACTATTACATCAAGTTCTATCATAGGTACTGATCATGATCAGACAGGACAGGGCCAGTCCCAGGCTAACATTCAATCTCTGAATGCCGGAAATTTATCCCGTGGCAAAGTGCTAGCTGCCTTAAAGCCAAATACTATGTATGCGGGTGTGGAAGCAACACCAAGGGACCCAACTTCCACAGAAACAACCAGTGCTCCAAATCAGATAGAGCAGGGTCACCCTGAATCCACAACCAACACAACAGCTATTGTAATGGCCAGTGTTGATTATACAGGACAGGGTCAGTCTCGGGCCGTTAATGAATGCAACACACACACTACAGCTACCGTAGTGGCCAGTGGTCATGATCAGACAGGGCAGGGTCATTCTCAGACCAACACTGAATCCAGCACAAACACCACAGCTACTGTAATGGCCAGTGGTCATGATCAGACAGGGCAGGGTCAGTCTCAGGCCAACACTGAATCCTTGGATGCTAGAAATGCATCTTACGGCACAGGGCCGACTGACTCGCAGTTAAATTCTCTGTACAAAACTACTACTATTATGACGAGTGGCCATGATCAGACAGGACAGGGTCAGTCTCAGACTATCACTGAATCATGGGACGCTAGACATCTATTTTATGGCACAGGGCCTGTTGCATCACAGCTGAATTCTCTGTATAAAACAGGTACTGGAATGGCCAGTGGTCAAAATCAGACAGGACAGGGCCAGTCTCAGGCCAACACTGATTCGTTGGAAAGCATAAATCTAGCTTATGGCACAAGCCCAGCTGAATTCTCTGTACAAAACTGTTATGACCAGTGGTCATAATCAGACAGGACAGGGTCAGTTCCTGACCGACACGTAATTTCTTGGACGCTAGAAATCCATTTAATGGCACTAGACAGACTTCCTCTCAGCTAAGTTCGCTTTACAAAACTACAACTGTAATGACCAGTAGTCATGCTCAGACAGGACAGGATCAGTCTCATGCCAGCACTGATTCATTGGATCTTATGGTACAAGCCTAACTGTTTCTCAATTGAATTCTCTGTACAAAACTACTACTGTTATGACCAGTAGTCATGCTCAGACAGTACATGATCAGTCTCATGCCAACAATGATTCATTGGATCTTATGGTACAAACCTACACAACTACTACTGTTATGAACAGTGGTCATAATCAGACAGGGCAGGGTCAGTCTCTGGCCTACACGTAATGTCTTGGATGTTAGAAATCCATTTTATGGCACTGGACAGACTTCCTTGCAAGTTCTCTGTACCAAAATACCACTGTAATGGCCAATGGTCATGATAAGACAGGACAGGATCAGTCTCATGCCAACACTGATTCATTGGGTGCTATAAATCTCTTATGTCACAAGCCCAACTGTTTCTTAGTTGAATTATCTGTACAAAACTACTACTGTTATGACCAGTAGTCATAATCAGACAGGACATGATTAGTCTCATGCCAACACTGATTCTTTGGATCTTATGGTGCAAGCCTAATTGTTACTTAGTTGAATTACTGTGTACAAAAATATAAAACTACTACTGTTATGACCAGAATGTAAGAAATTATAATGTACCTATTAGTAAATAGTTGAGTAAGTTTTGAAGACTTCAAATTCAAATATGTTGCTCTAGTATAATGTAATCTGGTAATGGCAGTGGATACAACATTAAATTGATATTAAGAAGCAGAAACATATAATATGTAAAAGTAAATATCATGATTAAATTCACATTTCCACATTAACCCTCAACAGTACACCTTCCCGGACTGATTAATCTGTACACCTGGGGTCCGCGCGGACCCCAGAACAGTTTTTTGCTCATTTTTAGAAATTATCAACATGCTACCAGCTCAATTGTTTTGCAAACTGATGTGGGAACCTCTGTGTCCACATTACATCCAAAAATCATACATTTTGAACTTTTTCTTTTTTTGGTGAAGAAAAGAAGACAAGAAGAAATACCCAATTTTTAAACCCATTTCAGACTGAAGGGGCTTTTTAGGCCCAACTTTGATCTCAGATAGCGGCTAAACGGCTTGCGCTAGAAGTATCAAATTTGGAGACCTTTCCTAAAACGTCTCTGGAAAAAAGTTCATATTAGTTTAATACTAGTAAGTTGATGTTTTTTTGTGTTGCCATGGCAACGGGTTTCTAGCAGGCAGTTTTTTTGAAAATAGAAGTAATTTTGGTTTAAACATAAAAATTTTCTGAGTTCTATATTAAATTACACTTCTTTTCCAACATTAATTACATCTTACATAATTAAATATAAGTTAAATTTTTTAATATGCATAGAATATGCTAATTTAATGACGTCATTGGTCAAAATCCAATATGGCGGACTATATTATTAGCTCTGACATCATATGACGTCATAATTACACCAAAGTTATTAAAATTTAATTCTATTACTACACCATTCTCTGAAAACTTGGTAGACATACGATGAGTGCATAAAAACATATAAAAACGGAAATAAGGTAATGTATAAGAACGCCAGTGTATCCATTATGATCGAAAGCCGGCTGGGGTCCGCGCGGACCCCAACAGAAAATCAGATATAATTTTTTTTACAAATGGTAGAAACGGAGTTTTCTGCACTGTATTGAGAGACAACTTTGTGGGTGACAATTACCTAAAATTTCAGAAAAAAATCTTTAGAAACAAAAAAGATATTACAGAATATATAGTGCTGGGGTCCGCGCGGACCCCAGGTGTACTGTTTAGGGTTAATGCCAATGTTATGTTAGACAGAGAGTGAGAAATAAAATGATAATTGGTCTTTTAGTTGGTCATTGCCCATGCTTAATTTTTCCAGGAACCTGAATGCTAAAAAATACACTAGTAGTATATAGAAGAATCACTTCACTTGGCTAAAAATTAGTATGCCCGAATGATCTTTTTCATAGTCATTAATGGAAAACCAAACCAAACTTAATTGCACGGCAATTGTAGCAGGTACAATAGATTGAAACTTGTACATACACAGAAACTGAACTAATGTTCTTTTGTTTTAATGTCAATTTGAAAATTTTTCCAGGAATCTAAATGTCAAAAAATACACTAGTAGTATATAGAAGAATCACTTCACTAAGGTGAAAATGAGTATGCCAGAATGATATTTTTCATAGTCATTAATGGAAATCAAAAACAAAACTTGATTGCACGACAATTGTAGCAGGTACAATAGACTGAAACTTGTACATACACAGAAATTGAAGCAATATCTTTTAGATGAGTCAATTTGAAATT
Organism: Branchiostoma belcheri; assembly: GCF_001625305.1. Taxonomy (NCBI): domain Eukaryota; kingdom Metazoa; phylum Chordata; class Leptocardii; order Amphioxiformes; family Branchiostomatidae; genus Branchiostoma; species Branchiostoma belcheri. The sequence goes on from NW_017802824.1 coordinate 3,420,385, forward strand.
TTTTCCAGAAACCTAAATGTTAAAAAATTCCCTAATAGTATATAGACGAATCACTTCACTAAGGTAAAAATGAGTATGTCAGAATGATATTTTTCATAGTCATTAAAGGAAAACCAACCCAAACTTAATTGCACGACAATTGTAGCAGGTACAATAGATTAAAACTTGTACATACGCAGAAATTGAACTAATATCTTTTAGATGAGTCAATTTGAAAATTTTTCCAGAAACCTAAATGTTAAAAAATACACTAGTAGTATATAGAAAAATCACTTTACTAAGGTGAAAATGAGTATGCCCGAATGATCGTTTTCATAGTCATTATGGAAAACCAAACCAAACTTAATTGCACGACAATTGTAGCAGGTACAATAGATTGAAACTTGTACATACGCAGAAATTGAAGTAATATCTTTTAGATGAGTCAATTTGAAAATTTTTCCAGGAATCTAAATATCAAAAAATACACTAGTAGTATATATAAAAATCACAAGGTGAAAATGAGTATGTCAGAATATCTTTTTCATAGTCATTAACGTAAAAACCAAGCCAAACTTTTGCACGACAATTGTAGCAGGTACAATAGATTGAAACTTGTACATATGCAGAAATTGAACTAATATCTTTTAGATGAGTCAATTTGAAAATTAAAATCTGTGGCTTGCTAAATGTAATCAAGCTTCACCTGTACATGTACATCAACTTGCAATTGTTGCTGAATGTAAAATTACATGCAATCAGATAAAAAACGATCACCATGTAAGGCCACACCGACTTAATCTCATGGAAGACATCCTCTAAAGAGACCCAAACTAGTGCACGCGAGCGAATGGAAGAAAAATTCCAGGAAAAATGAACATGCTGGCCTGTTGCAGCATATGTGATTCGTCACTGTACTGAATTCTTGAGTTCTGTAGAGTGTAGTCACTGTAGTCACTGCCGGCTTCATACTGTCATTAGCTTCGATGGACTATGGAGGATGGATACCCGGACCAGAGCCTCCTAGGAGGTGATTTTTTAGACCATATTTTTAGACCAGGCGAAAATCAATGCGCGCGAGGATGGATGCCATCCATAAAATTAAACCAGTGTGGTATGAGACAAGTAGATTTGACAATGGAATGCCTGGGATTTGAAAAATGTACTAGAAATCAACTGCAGTTATTCTACACAGACGAACTTGAATGTAAAATCACATGTATGTCAATGACATGCTTCGTCTTAAGTTTTATTTCACTGTATGTATCGAGCTTAAGTGAATACATCGTTCTAGTTTACCTTGAATGGTGAATGTCTTTTTGACTCTCTCTTTCTCACATATCCACACGCAAATCACACCAATACCTCTGTGAGGTAAGTGAGGTATATGTATCTGTATCAGTGTAGCCGGTATAACCGCCCGTCGGCGTAACACACCGGATATACTGGTATATGTAATCACCTTAAGCAAACTCCTTTAGCAGCCAGACCAACTCCCCGCTCATATATTATCATATGTCTATTTGGCCAACTTCTAATGCTACTAGACGCTTTCTGAAGCCTGGTAGAGAATAAAATCATGCCCCTGTGTCTTCCAGGCTGCCTGATTAAATCACAATCCTGGGGACAACAACAAAAATTATGAAAGATGCAATAAAATGCTTCATGTATGTACTAGTACAATAGCATGGTGTTGTGCTGTAATGCAATGGCTCCCCCTGGCGTAACGCACACACATTGCAAGCTGAAATGGATGCTGAACAATAAGCTTCTAATTGTGCTCCTACCATCCTATTTCTAAGAAGACAACATAACAAACATAATTGTACATCTAGCTATAGCCTGCGGAATGCCCACTTGATGTACCCTTTTAGCAGATGTAAGTGTATTTGGGCCGGCCTACGGTTCTAGAGAGACTTGTTATCAGTATGTAAATATTTTTCACATGTACAGAGCTAGAGTGCTGGTCTGTCATCAACCTCAAAACATTGACAATTCTCTTGTTACTTTCAAAAACTCTTTTCTTCAGTTCTAGTCTGTAACAAGTCTTTTAACACTCAATTCTGTAATTAGTTTGTGCCCGAGATCAATTTTTTAGTTACAGTAGAGAGCTGATATTTCTTCGATTAATTGTCTAGATCCAGTAGAAAGATGTTTTTTTACAATACTAAAGTGTGAAATTATGGAAACGGGCTCTGTATGTATACAGTTACACAATCTGCATTCTTGTACAAATGGTATTTTTGCTCTCCTGTATTCAAATAAAAAAAAATTACGCAGATGAAATTGATTTTTTAGAGCGCATACTGACCTGTGTCAGTCACCCTGACCCCTCATAAATATAAGCATGACCTCTACGTTGATCCACATTTGTTTTACGATCAGCGTTATCGGGTTCAATGATCAGGTTAAACCCTAACGATGTATTCGCCGAATGACTAATGGAAAGCAAAGTGAAAAAGGATGATGATTGTAGATTAAGCCATTAAAATGTGATTTCACTTAGAAATGACTAACATGTAACTGACAATCATCACTTTTGTCGATACTTGGTTCTATTATATAAGCTATATGCTATTATATGTTATCATTGATTGTTGTTTACTTTTTATTGTTGATAAAATTCTTTATGTATAACGTGTCTTTGTACATGTTATTACCTTTACCAATAAGGATAATAATATATATGTAACGTTGCGTCCTTCTCTCTCTCTCTCTGTGTGTGTGTAAACTATAACTCGTTAAGGCTTAAAATAGATATTGATATCTAGAAAGTAGGTACAACATGTAGTAGGACTTGACATTTATAAATAGTTAAATTTTTGGGGGCCCTGGTGGTTTGTGTTAATGTTTTGTTTGTCTGTGTCTAACACGTGCGAATAAACATAAACACATATGAGCAACTGCACGATTCTGAACTGCACTAAAATGCCAGGACAATAATAAAGAAGGATATGACAGAAAGTCGGACGTGATAAGTCCCTATAATGCTTGCAATCCTTATAAATCACCACTGCTCTGCTGTGATTTAAAAATCCATATCAGTGATGAAGACGCACCTGTTCCCATTTTCCCCACTGGAGAACGAACTCATGACCTTGTCAGGAAAATAATCCCCATAGATCCTAACATCAGATCAATAACCAATAAGGCTAGGCTGAATCCCGTGTCCTGATTTACTCCCACACCACAGGCGTGAAGAACCTATTCATTATTTGTCAGCTTCGATTGACAATGATATAGTCATTATCGAAGAACGGGCTACGTAGCATGTCAGCAGAACGTACTGCACCTGCGTAAACCCGTAATGTATATGTATTGTGCATAGCTCTTCGGCAGTTTCATTTGCATATAAGGTAGTATTGTGTGCATGGCGTATTTAAGGTAAACATCTCGTAGTTTTGAAATGCTGTGGCGAAAAAATATCGTCTGCAACAGGCAAAATTATAATACAACGTTGACCAAAGATCCAACGAAAACCATGAAAAATCTGGTCTACGATAGGAGCATTCCGTAACACGTACGCACTGCAATATTCATATTGCTAAATGCAACTAGGCAAACCTTTCATCTAAAACATATATGTTCTTTTATCCCTACTATAACTAAAAAGCTACGAAAAGTTGAATTTATCTGATGATAGTTTAATTTGTATCTGAATATCATGTATATATACACCTTATTGTAATTTTACACCCCCTTGTATTTGTAGTTTTCACTGGATCCATGGATTATGTTTCAAATATGTTACGTATTATGTTACGTACAACTTTCAAAGTTTGACAAAGGGCTTTTTGAAATACTTTTCTAAGCCACTGTTCTCTGTTGTTCATGGCAGTGCCTTCAGTTTGACTGATACATGTAGTTGCGGTCACGAGTTTTGTCATCATCGGAGACCCTTTCATTCCTTTACATCGAGCGGTTCCCTGCCTGATAAGCCGGTAATGAGGTGACACATATCGGGTAAACTTCTTTCATGGCAACGTTAGTACAGGACAAATGGCGTATTTCACACACATTAAGGATGGCTCACCAGTGACCCTAGCACCCAAGCCCAAGCCAATGCACTTATCGATGGTCTACTGAAAACATGTCCCCTATTCACCAACGTAATAATCTGATGGTCTTTTCTTAGAAACTAGCGTGGCAATAGCATCTATTTGGGTGATTCAGAGGCGCATGGCACAGAGGGGGCCTGTGGATAGGCAGTAAGGATGGCTCGTCAGTGACCCTATCACCCAAGCCCAAGCCAATGCACTTATATCAATGGTTATACTGAAAACATAAGGATGGCTCGCCAGTGACCCAAGCGCCCTTTCCCATAGAATGCACTTATCAGTGGTCTACTGAAAACATGTCCACCTATTCACGAACGTAATAATCTATGTGATCGGGGAGCAAAGATGGTCTTTCCTTAGAAACTAGCGTGGCAATAGCATCCATTTGGGTGATTCAGAGGCGCATGGCACAGAGGAGGCCTGTGGATAAGGGTAGATAAATACAGCATCCATATTTGCGACCCCGCTACTGTGTAAGATTAGGTCAAGTAAAGTGGTGCTCTTATAGGACGATCTTACTGAAAGCAGTTTGATAAGTTGTAGTTTGAAGGCGGTGCATATGGTTATATCAGTGGCAAGTTTTTTTTCTGCGTGTGGGTCGCTCAGAGATAGTTGAAAGTTTCAACGATCGCTTGGTGTCACTGGAACTAGGTGCCACTTGTTTACTGTGCACTGAAGCTAGGTGTTACTGGTTTACTGTGCACTGAAGCTAGATGTTACTGGTTCTCAGTGCACATAAGCTAGGTGTTACTGGTTCACTGTGCACTGAAGCTAGGTGTCACTGGTTCACTGTGCACTGAAGCTAGCTGTTACTTAGTTACTGGTTCACTGTGCACTGAAGCTAGGTGTTACTGGTGCACTGAAGCTAGGTGTTACTCGTTCACTTTGCAGTTCATACCTGTTCACTGTGCACTGAAGCTAGGTGTTACTGGTTCACTGTGTACTGAAGATAGGTGATACTGGTTCACTGTGCACTGAAGCTAGGTGTCACTGGTTCACTGTGCACTGAAGCTGCGTGTTACTGGTTCACTGTGCACTGAAGCTAGGTGTTACTGGTTCACTGTGTACTGAAGCTAGGTGTTACAGGTTCACTGTGTACTGAAGCTAGGTGTTACTGGTTCACTGTGTACTAAAGCTAGGTGTTACTGGTTCACTGTGCACTAAAGGTAGGTGTTACTGGTTCACTGTGCACTGAAGATAGGTGTTACTGGTTCACTGTGCACTGAAGCTAGGTGTTACTGGTTTACTGTGCACTTAAGCTAGGTGTTCACTGTGCACTGAAGCTAGGTGTTACTGATTCACTGACCACTAAAGCTAGGTGTCACTGCTAGCAATGCGTCAAGCATTTGTGGCATTAAAACATATAGGTATAACAACATCGGGCCCTTGTTAAAATCAGTGGTAGCAAAGGAATTGTCATTTAACGCTATTGAGTTTAGAAAACCGAAGAGAACCTTTTCAGCAAGGGATCTACATGTACGTTATACACACTGTTTGGGCATTATCTTTGTAAATTGTAGTGCAGTGTGAACAGGTCAGCGAAACTTTCTCAGCCAGTGAGATGGCTCAAGTCAGCTTAAGGATATGGATCTAGTGGGTGTCTCGTGATCCATTCACCTGACGTGGCCAGACGTTGCCTTAAGAACGTAATTTCCCGGTACTTAAGAGGCGCCAGTTTCGTCATCCCGGTTGATGAGCGCACTCCCGGGTAGGATAAGATTAGACACAGATGTCTTAATGATACCCTAATGACGGCACTAGGTTACTTGAAAGGCCCTTCGTCTCGAACATGCTGCTTATTACTATGAAAAATGAAGGTATTGCACGGCGGTCTGTCACTACGGCATTCTTTCCCATTGCTATGCGCGTTTGAAAAGGTATCGGGTTACAAGACGCTATTTTGGCCAGTTTTGGACTACCCGTAAAATATTTGAAAATAAACAAATAATATTTAGGGGTAAATTTCGTCAAATTAAAATGAAATTATCGTCTTAACATCCTTTAAATGTTAGCTTTTTATGTTAAATCACTGATTTTTTAAAATTTCGCTCAGAAAGACGATTATTTTCGGGTTTCCGAGCACAAATCACGTCACGTTTTTAGGCAAACATCGTTCAAACCTGGCTACGTATATTACCCCAGATCCCCGATTTTTATATTTTTCGCAGACTAGGAATAAGATTAAAAAATCGTGTTTTAGGGATTTTTTAATTTCTGATTTAAAGTCTAGTTTTTGTCGACATATTGGTGAAAAAATGGCATTTTTTGAAATTTTTCTCACTAAATTACCCATAATTCAAAATTGAGGCCATTTTTCAAAAATCCCTAAAACACGATTTTCGGGACAACTGTTTGACTCTCCATGTTTCCAGGTTTGAACGAGTTTTGGAGACATGTCATATCGCCAGAAAGTGTGCATTGTGTTATTCATACTGGCGTAAAGAATCATTACAGTATTCAAGGTCACTCAAGGATACGACAATAGCTTCGCCACATGTTACATGTCCACCAAAAATGATAGCGGACATGTACTGTCCAGGAAACTGTTTGTATCTATAGAAAAGTGTTGTTTTTTATCTGTTGCAATGCACGGAGGCAGAAAGGCTTGTTTTGCCGCTTTACAGTAAATGACCGCAGGTGACCCCGAAATAGAACGCGGGTTCGATTCGAATTCCCCAGATCGAACACGATCGAACACAGTTCGGGTTCTATGACATGTGGGAACTTTGCAGCCCAGATTTTACCACCGTGTTGGTACATCTTACTGCCTTCATAAAAATGGAAGTATTGTTTTTGGTATGTTTCTGTGTGTTCGTGTGTGTGTCTGTGTTTCAGTGCTGCCCTTAGGTTAGGTTGTAATGCTAGTGGCTTCCCTTGCACAATGAAGAAAGGCATGTAGACAACATGGTAAATGAGAAGAGGACACAATCACATTCATATGAACTCTAACTATTCCATACAGATCTGAGATCTACAACTTCTTATTTTAAAGTATTTGGGTTATCTTGATATACATATTAGCTTATTAATACTTCGAAGCCTTATTGAATCGCCATAATTCTGTATGTATGCATATAACCTAGTTGAAAAGCCTAGAAGATTGTAAAAGATGTTATGCTTGGTAATTGCAAATTAGCATTGGAATGCTTAGCTTGAAAACCCTGCTACCTGTACCTTGTATCTGGTAGATTGAGCATGCAGCCCATGGACACATCGTACATCATACACGTAACGGCACTTAACGTTTTTGACCTTCCTTAGTGTACTAGGATTTAGGTGATTAAATCTCGATACAAATGGAAGTCCTGCAGCTTTTGGAAGAGCTTTATTGGATAACACTCTTGGGAGCTCTTAAGGCTGGTGAAGATATACACCTTCCCATCAGTCATGTTGTAGAGAGCGATGTTCAGAACTAGGAATAATCTATATTGAATCTGCCCACGTGAATCCCCCTTACGCACCTCGCTACCGACTGCGTCAGGTGTTATTACCTTATTTACGACAACGTTGTCACATAAAGCACGGATATGAATGTCTTTCTAGTGTTATAAGATGGCGAGATGAATGACACAGGTTGGCAATGGTATTACAGAGTAACACCATTCCCTCCAACCCAATCATATAAAGGGAGATATCAAGAAGCCGGTTAAAGCTGGTGTACGTGACTAGACATACGAACGACGCTCAACAAGCACGTTAACCGATTTACCACAGACGCTAAGTGTGGGGACGAATGTACACCTGCGTCTTGACCCTTTGGCAAATACGTGAAGAATCTGTACTATTTTTCAAGCGACGTTAGCATGTGTCTTCTGGAACATGCTTGCTGAAACGAAGTCATCTGTCTAAAACCCTGTCTTACTATAAATAGAAGAATATGGCCTCTCGAACACTGTCGAACTCCCCACATGGTTGGGAGTAGGTAGGGAGTAAGGTCAGTTGTAGTTGGCTGGTGTTCGGCCAGGCCGGCTACTGACTGGCCTGGCCTACATCTGGAGTCAGGACATTACAATCATCCCTCAACAAAAACGGGGGGCTCCACAGACTTTCAGCAACCAATTCTCCATCGCTCACTTCACAGGCGTGTCATCTGCGTGAGATCATAACGACGTCACAGAAATCGTGACTCTTTCACTCATTGACAGTAACTCATTTTTAGGGTGGTACAGCCTAGTTTTCTGTGGTGAAAATTACAGTTTAGACTTGCTTCATAAAGAAATGTATCTTTTTATGTTTACCAAAGGAAAACACATTATTTTTGCTCTGTCTCTGTCTCCTTCTTCTTCAAACTCTATTAGGTCAATAACTCGAACCAGACGAATGTCACCATGGTAACTATTGTTGGGTTACATCGTGTTGCAATTTTATAGCGGGAGGGATTTAGACTCCTGTCTGACCATATAAATGGCTGTGTTTGAATCACAGAGCGGACCATACGCGAAGAAAAATACCATGCATTTGCTTTGCAATTTTTACCTTTCTAGTCAAAAATCTGTGTTCACATCAGCATCTCACGAAATGGACAATCTGGACATCAGAGACAGTAGAAACACTGCCCTGTGGATTAACAGTCTCGCGGTGTTTCTCTTGGTTGTGCAGAAAACTGCCCGGCTTTCTGGCGCCATATCGGTCTCCGGTTGACCATCTGGCCTCGACCAGGAGATTACGCTGTCTAGCGTGCATCTCCCCCCGCGAGTTTGACGGTGATGTTGCCTTTGGTTTAAACGCGGGGCAGAAGAATTCAACCTTTGCCTTTTACACAGAGATATTGTCTACTTTGTCATGGAAGACTTATGCTTTAGGAACCTACATTCATTTTGTTTCCCAAGCGTACGTATCATCAATCATCTTGGCAAGTTATCTGGGTGAGTTCAATGGGAGAGTAGGTTAGCAATAACCACAAGCCGTTAAGACTACTACAGGGGTATAGATCATCCCATATACCACATGATTGATGTGAGGAGGGTTCTATGTTGATCTTCATACTCCCGCCTTTTAGCGATGTCAGCAAATTCAAATTCGTACCAGGAAATCGGTCTTGGTTGATTGAACCTGCACGTCTTGTATTGAAAGACATTATATAACGTTTTTTTCACAAAAAAATGAGTGTCTAGTGTAGATCATCCCATACCACATGATTGATGTAACGAAGGTTCTATGTTGATCTTCGTAGTCCCGAGTTTTAGCGATGTCAGCAAATTCACAATCTTGCCAGAATCTAGGAGAACGGTCTTGGTTGATTAAACCTGCACAGATTCCAGACGTATTGTCTGGAAACGGGCGTTATGTAACATTTAAAAAAAATGAGTGTGTAGTGTAGATCATTCCATACCACATGATTGATGTAACAAAGGTTCTATGTTGATCTTCATGGTCCCGAGTTTTAGCGATGTCAGCAAATTCACAATCGTACCTGGAAAGCCGGTATAACCGCCTTTCCGCGTAACACACCAGCTTCGCAGGCACGCGGCGCGGCGGCAGCTGGCTACATTACGCCGATCGACTTGTTACACCTAGCCCTTGAACAACATCTAACTCTAGACATTGTTTTCAGCTATCTATTGACAAGGCCCCTACTGTACTTGGTGACAGTGAGTTCCACTGTGCGAAAGTTCTAGGAAAGAGTGAATTCTTGAACACCTCAATCCTTGGTTGATAACTCTAGTACCTGAAGGCATGACTAGTTCTTGTTCGATCTTCTGGACTGGTATTAGGTACTTAGTAGTTGGTACGTCCACCAGTCGGCGAGGTAAATGAATTATAACCGTCAACCTCCACCGTGAATACCGTTAGTACCCATTACAATTCCGAGCATGGAGTTCCGTGTCTTCTGAGATTCGCTGGCATTTCGAAAATGAAAATAAGCATGACGGGAGCAGCGTTTCCCCGAACCCTTTGCCTGGAGTAATTCGTCCCGCTTGGTCATGAACACAGGAGCACCTGGAGCTAAGTGCGCTGTGCAGAATCGTGATTGGATTACGGTGATTGTTAGTCACCGCCAGGTTCTTTTGTGACTTAAGCCCTTTTCACACATAGCCGAATGCGTACGGCCTTCCGAACACAGACTCGCATTTTTCAAGAACTATCGTAGAGTGGAACTCGTTGCCACCAGGCACAGTTGGAGCATCATCAATCGAAAGCTTTAAACAACTTTTGCAATTGAATGTGCGAAGATTGAGTGTAACAAGTCGTTTGATGTAATATAGCTAGCTGCCGCCGCGCCGCGTGCTTGCGAAGCTGGTCTATTATGCCGAAGGGTGGTTGTACCGGCTATGCTGATACAGATAAAGATACTAGCCGAACTTCCCAACCATCATGGTTATAGGAGTAGATTGGGAGCAAGTTTAACTGGGTTCGGCCAAGTAGGCTACTGTTCGGATGTACCAGCTGAATGTTTCAAAATGCTCAAAACTTCCGGGTGTGGAATGGAGGTTCGGCCATGGTAAAATTTATTAATTTCTGTTTTCTTTTTTTAGGCGTGCCCTGTACATAAAGGGACTAAGACAAACAGTGAAATAAAACGGAACTCAACACATAAGAACAATAGATATATAACTAAGAGTCAATACAGAAACACAAAAGATAAAAACATAATTGGGTGGTGGTTGGCCGGTTTACGGCGCGGCTGGCTGTCAAAGAATAGTCAAATTTGGCTCAAATTCGATTTGATTCGAATTGAAAGGGAGGCGTGGCTTAGATCTGGTCCCCAAGTTCAGCCAACCGTGATTGGCTGATGTTCGAGGGAAAGTACTGGATGTGTGACAGGGGTTTGTTGAAATTAGACAGGCATGCTTGCTTACTAATCTCTTTTGAAGCTTTTCAATGGAACTTCGACTCCCATGCCCGGAGATGAGTTGCTGTACACTACACCACGATAATCCTAGCCGTTTTAGTTTATCTAAATATTGTAGTCTAGAATCTCTACAATGTAGTATTAATGTTTTATGAGATTATTTTTGATATGGAAGTGCATCGGCATCCTGCAATGTAAGCCGATTTCCTGGCATTGATAAACCTATCATCCATCAAGCTTTTCTCAGATAGCCTATTTCTTACCATGAAGTATTATCATTAGGTCCAATAGTGAAGCAGAAGGCATGTGCAGCCTTTAAAACAGTTGGCCTGTCATAGATTTGTTATAGTTACAGAAGATGATAAATTGCATACCCTGCTAAATATTTTTGCTTTGAATTTGAGACTTAGATAGACATCGCGTACGGCTTCTTTCTCTCAAAGTTTTGAAATCAAGAATAAATCTGCATAAAAACTCACAAAATGATAAAACATGCAAAATTACCTACATCAAAGACATTTTTTCATGAGAAAACGTTATGTTTCAATCAATCAATCAATCAAATGATATGACATGGGACATTATGTAACATTTTTGCAGTAAAGTTGAATTATTTCAATTAAAATATAAAGCTTTGTGTGATTGTAATATTTTTTCATATTTCAACATATTGCAATTGTCTCTCTAAAGGGGTGGTGTATGGTTGACTTTGTAAAGAAATGACCATTAAAATGACTTCGTCCTAATGTCACATAATGGACCTTAGTTTAAAAGTAGTATAGGCCCATACCACCTAGAAATCTTATCATAAATTGTACCTGTTACAATCGTTGTGTTAAATTGAACGGAGAGCCTTTGAAATTTGTTACGTCATATGTTTATCTCGGTATTCACATTAATGACAAACTGAGTGACGACGACTGTATTCTTACCCAGATAAGAGGTCTGTATAGCCGTGCAAATACTAGTATACGCAAATTCGCTTATTGTTCTTCATATGTTAAAAAGACGTTGTTTACAGCTCATTGCTCCCAACTTTTTGCTGCACAGTTGTGGGACAGAGCTAGTTCTAGAATTGTATCAAAGTGTCGAGTTGCTTACAATAACTGTCTTCGCATCATAATGTCACTACCCAGATTTTGTAGTGCAAGTGAAATGTTTGTATACAATAGGATTGACACATTTGATGCTACATGGCGTAAACAATGTTACTCATTTATATCCCGTCTATACAAGTCATCAAACAACATTATCCAATCTGTTCTTAAATCTGAAGTGATATTCCGTAGCAGATTCTTTCGCAATAACTGGGCCCGTCTGTACATATAGTTATATTATTATTTTACTGATGTTATTGTGTGTGTATTTTATATGTATGTTGTGTATGGGCGACTAATGCCTGAAATAAAGAAATAAAGAAATAAACTTTGACTTGGCTTTGCCCGTTGCTATCTTACATTGAGCACTGCTCTGCTTCCAACGAAATGCGACGAAATGCAAGGTTAAGGTTGGGACATAAATACACATGATCTGTAGTCGGTATTACGTACTTTATTTATAGGAGTCACGGGGGCAGTACGTCTCAAAGTGCCATTCGGGTTTATGAGACTCCCCAGCCCGGCGTAATACTGCCCTCTTGGCGATAATGATATCATTTCCCAGCGACGCACGTTCGTCTTAAGCCTGGGGAATTTGTTTCCCACGCTAGAAGGTAGATTCGACGTCGTCATACATACAGGTATCGTTTTTAGGAAAACACATTCGGAATAAGTTTGCAGAGAGGAAGTTAACATTGTAAAATGTTTAAAGTTAAAACTTTTGATCCAACACAAAGAAATCTCTCACCTAGAGCTTTCGACCAGTCACTCTGGTCTTCCTCAGTAGACTGACCCAGTGAAGCTTGTCACGTGGCTTGTTTGAAGTGTGACGTCAACACTGGTTCAAAGGTATCTGGTAGACGATGTCGGGGCCCGTCGCGGTTCAATGAAGGTAAAATGTTGAACTTTATTACATCACAATTTGGTACACAGAGATCAAATTTCCAACGATCACTGTCAGCATTTATCAGGATAATTAATGACCAATCACTTTAGAACTTTTCGTTACTCTTGCGAGATTAAGTTTTGAAGTGAATGGTCATTCATTATCCTGATGAAGGCGACAGTGGTCATTGGAAATTTGATCTCTGTGTACCCATTGTGTTGGATATGATTACTACCAACACAGATGAGCTTTCATAAGAAAGTTAACGTTTTGGAGAAGGTAGTTTAAGAAAGAAAAATGGCAACACTGGAACATTAAATTGTTAAACCTTCGAATGATTAATGAAATAACGATTGTGAATAGTCGTAATTTCAATCGCAGATTCCCACATTTTAATCCAACTTTCTGTTTCTTCAATTAGTTATCAGAAAAAGAAGATTCAGTTATAACAATAATGGCATTAATTGCATATTTAGACCCTACATGACCAAGCACACCTGATAACTAAAAATAACTTATTACGTATATAATGGGGGGGGGGGATAATTACTTTATTATATCTACATAGCGTCTATATAACATACCTAAGGGAATCTGTTAATCTTTTTCTGTTCAAATATCTGTTTCTATGCAGTTATCAGAGTAAGAATAAGAATATTCAGTTATAGTACGCAGAAGACAATGAAAAGTGACAGTCTAAACTTTCTGCCAGTCTAAGTTTTGAAATCGATGAGTCTACGCTAGCTACCATTAAACATTTAAGGGCATGCGACCCTTAGGAGCGCCACAGCGTCTCTTACGATAAATAACGAATAACTGAAAATACATCAAAGTCTTTACCGATGCAAACCCTCTGGGCATTTCTTGTGGCGTTATACAGTAGTCTATATATTTTGGGTATCAAATGTGTCTCTAAACTACGAATGATGCATGCAATCTTACGGTGCAACTTGCAAGGAACTTACATAATATTTCGTCTGATGTTCTCTTGAATTATGCCTAATATTCTTTGCTTGAAGACCAGGGTTAGTTCTTTACCGATGCAAACTCTTTGGTATATACTTTTTGTCGCTACCACCACCAACATAATATAAAAAGCAAACGATCTTCCACCATCAACCTCTGCTTGAAGAGTTAGCTAGTCCATGCATTGATAATTATTGGCTGAATCCCAAACAGGATATAGCGTCATTTATATTGGTCTCACTGAACCAGACGGGCGTTCACTGGGCTGGTCGATAGTGGCTATTTTTGGAACACTGTTCTTTGTTCTTCTTTTTGGGCATTGCCGATTCCAGGCAGGTCCCTCTTTTCAAGTGTGAATAATTTATAAATGGAAGCAAGAAGAAAAAACAACCGCAATGCAGACAACGAAGATTCGTCAGAGAAGTTGTACGCAGTGTGACTTAAGCCTGGTGCATCCCAAGATAATGCATCTTGTTACAGGGTAATAAAATTATCATTAACTGTCCGTCGAAAAGAAAATGTATCGTTATCAGTGGTAGAGGGAAGAGGCTTATATTGCTTTATTACATAAAGTACGTGACGCCGGATTATGTTAAACTTTAAAAGCAATGATATACATACACAATTATCGATAGTTATAACTTACAAATACTTCTAAAGTAGACTTTAAAGACATTTTGGATGTTAGACTTGATGGAATAAGATCAAATTGCACTACCTACACTCCCACATACGTTCTTATCCATTTGTTTACGAATGAATACTATTTAATTCAATTATGCTATGAATGTAGCAACATGCGGTCTTTGTTAATGATGATTTGGCTTTGTGCTTGAAGTTGTATCTATAAAATTTTGGGAGAAGCATTTAGACAGTGATTTACATAAAAGCGCTATATTTTCAGAGTTTGACAAAGAGGGACAAGAATGTAATTGTTTTGGTTAAGACACCGAACGTCTGATTAAATATGGATGTCCCTACCAAGGACTCCGACCGGATCCCAAATGATCCATCTCAATAAATAAAATATAACCTACTCAAACAAGAGAAATTGCAAGACGCCGTCCCACCAAGAAAAAATCGATACATTTGCCGATAATGGCGTTGCCAATAACAACGCCAACAACACAGTCTTAATGGGGTGTCTTGTTGAAACCTTTGACCTGTACCGCTATTGGCGTGTGTGTATGTGATTCAACACACCTACAGAGCAGAACACCCTCCTAAATGGAAATGTTGATGTGGACGTTACGTTTGATATAGCGTGAAGGTACACTTTGGCCTTGGCTGGACCGGCGTGTAATAGGATAGAGGGGAGGTATTGATTGACCGTCGCTCCCTCTGTTGTACCGGGTATCAAACGCTTAGTACGCCGCTGGAAGCAGACAGACCGGGCGGTAGGTGATCGCACCCGCGCAGCAGCTTTGAATGCCAGGGGAGGAATCCGTCGACACTAAAGGTACGGCGATATGTTGGAACTATTTATGGTGATTTTTTATCCCACTGAACGGTGTTATCATATCAGAATATGTCTTTATGCCTGTCATGCTGGATCTATTGTAAACAATTGGTGTATAGAGGGAGGGCGTGATACTAAAGGTACGAC
>NW_017802824.1:3435789-3464137 GCF_001625305.1 Branchiostoma belcheri
CCAGGGGAGGAAACCGTCGACACTAAAGGTACGACGATATGTTGGAACTATTTACGGTGATTTTTATCCCACTGAACGGTGTTATCATATCAGAATATGTCTTTATGCCTGTCATGCTGGATCTATTGTAAACAATTGGTGTATAGACTAGAGGGAGGGGCGTGATACTAAAGGTACGACGATATGTTGGAACTATTTACGGTGATTTTTTATCCCACTGAACGGTGTTATCATATCAGAATATGTCTTTATGCCTGTCATGCTGGATCTATTGTAAACAATTGGTGTATAGAGGGAGGGGCGTGATACTAAAGGTACGACGAAATGTTGGAACTATTTAAGGTGATTTCTTTATCCCACTGCATGGTGTTGTCGTAACAGTATATGTGCTGATGCCTGTCATGTTAGACTAATGGTTAACAGTTGGGGTATAGAGGGAGGTGTATATTAGTTTGCGCAGTATAGTCATAGTGTGCTGAGACTGACTGACATATTATAGAGGGAGGGGCCTGATACTAAAGGTACAGCGATATGCTGGAACTATTTACGGTGATTTTGTTTATCCCACTGCACGGTGTTATCGTATCTGTATATGTCTTGATGCCTGTCATGTTAGACTAATGGTTAACAATTGGTGTATAGAGGGATGGGCGTGATGTTATTTCCAGCATAGCCTTGAACTGGGATGTGTTTCTTCGATATTAGATTGCGTTGGCTGCAAATGGATGTGCAATAATGACTAGTGTGCATTATGAATGGCTTTCAGTCTCAATAGATTAGGTGTAATAACAATGCGCTGTAAACATATTGTATCATTAGTGTAGCTTATGGTGACAATAGTGTCTAGTATATGTTCTTTTACACTTGGTTACAGTGTAGCGTTAGTCATAGCAGTTCGAATTCGTTTTTTTTATTGGTGATGCAGTTTCATCGAGGGTTTCATGTGCACCGTCTACTACTGCAGAAAGCTACGTATAACTATTGTAGCCTCCGTAGCAGGCTTGTAGAACTGGGAGTTTTGTGGTCTTCGGCTGTTTTCTGATTAACCCAGTTCTAAAAACGGAGGTAATTCAACTAGGCCGGCTATATTGTCTATATGCAATCAGAAAATAGCACATAAAAGATCCCAAAGACCCCGAAGCTCCCCCCCCCCCACACTTTTTGGCATGCTATGGATCATATGACTATCGGTATTTGCTACATTTCCACACTACCGCTGAGCTGAGAGACACTCCTTCCACCATAAGCGCCGTCTAAAAGAATGATAAATCTACCACGCAATTCGCCATGAACAGGCCCGCTGGTAGCTAGCTCGGTGGTCACGCAGATTCTACTTCTGTACATTTTCAACCCACTACGCCGCGTCCTAGTAGGGTATACATTTTCATAGCTGTCATAGGTAAAACACAGAATTCGCTGAATTCACTTTGTATCAACGTTTCTGTCTCTACAAGTACAGAGACCCTACAGTCTCTACAGTTCCGTTCCTCAAAACATTGCTGAAACCGCTCAAGATCAATGACCTGATGCACTCATCAAAATTTATGTTTGATTGTGTCTTGAAAACTTTCTGTACGTGGTGTATTTAGATCTCCTGTACTATATTTAGAAAACGAAGATCTGTTTATTAGTAATGTAATATATACATAATGCTCAATATCTATACATTGCTCATTGTCGTACTTGTACGTATCTACCACCAAGCTAGCCAAGTTCCTAACTACTTCCTGAATAATTTAGTTCTTATCTTTTTTCCACCGACTATTGAAGACACGTAGGCCGTAATTGGCATGTAGTGATTTACAGAGGTAATGCATTGGCAGCAGACGGTCTCATCAATCTGGCATCAGCCCAAAATGTCTATGGACGTGCCGCTTTCCTTTAGGAGTATTTGTAACATTTTCACTGTAGCAAACCCTAGTTTATGGCCAGAGTACTAGTGGACCCACATATCATATTACATGTATATTGTGCAGTCTCACACGATAATTATGTTTACCGAAGGAAAACATATTGTTTTTACTAAATTTCCTCTTCTTCTCCAAACACTAACCTCTGACCTGGCCAATGACATGATTTGTTGACGTCTGTCACCATGGTGACTGGTGTTGGGTTACATAATGTTGCAAACTCCATGGTCTGCTCTGCTCCTGTCACCATATACTAGTAGTAACGTTACATGTATGTGAATATGTTTGAGTAAAAATTAACAGGGCAGACCATGTCCGAAGGTAAACATTATGAATTTGCTTTGCAAATGTTACTTCTCTAGTTGCTATTGTTCTAACGTGATCATAGTTTTAGAATAGACTAGTATCATTGTATCGATTACTTTGTCTTTTCTACCGTGTACAGATGTCGAGAAATGAAAGTTGATTAATTCATTTGAACATGAAAGTTCATCTGAGTTTCTAAAATACATGAAGAAAATTAAACTGTTCTCCAACTCAAAAAGAAAATAACTGAATCGCTCAGCACATGGGTCATAAAGCTGATGAAGACTTAGTGATTCAGTCGAACATTTATGGTGAGCTATTTTCTTATTGAGTTGGAGAACAGTTTAATTTTCTTCATGATCCATTCCATCGTTTATATTTTTTCCATACATACTGCGCATACTTACTACATTTGCTATCGTTTTGTCCTACTTCTTTCTTTAGGTCTGGGAATTTCAGCGACCCAAAGTAGGTCTAGGTCCGGCCCAAAGTAGGTCTAAGTCCGACCTTTTCAGACAGACAACCCTTTCAATTATATGACTGTATTCTATGTTTAGTGTTTTTGCCAGTATCTGACCGGACCAATGACACGGTGACTTTTTTACCAATAGATATCGGCTTCCCTGCTAAAACCTCATCAGTAGATCCAATCAAGGGTGAAAGGTACACTGCCACTGTTATTACAATCTCCATAATTGTACCGACAAAACAGCACGGGGACTAGTTTCTATCCTGTTAAACTTTATCTATAGTCTACCGGCTTAGATTTTAATAAAACAACACCGTGACTGAGGATGCAGTAGTCTAGATTGCCAAGGATACGGCAGCCGGCGGATCCAATCTGAGTAACTGGTTTACCAAACGTAATTGCTGTCGATCTATTTAGCTTAATGTGATAGGAAAAATTCTCAATTGCCCGGCTCTATATTGTGCCTAATCCTTTTTAGGAGGAGTAATAGGCTTGGACACGTGCCGAAAGATGACGTCTCATCTGCAGAGAGATTTGGCATCACGGCACTTAATCTTTTAAAGTGAGCATTATGTAACATTTTTAAACAAAAGTAAAAATGTGTAAATTCAAAAGTCTTCATTCAGTGATTGTAATTTACTTCCAGTTTTCAAAACACTCGTGTAATTATCTGGCATTCCTGACATTTGTGGTTGACACTAAAACAGCCTACACGAGGCGTACTCAGTTTGTGGCACCATATAACATTTATATGTATACAGTTACGGCTTTATTTTTGAAACAAGATTATGCAGGTAGCAAATTCGCGTAAGAAACCCCACTGAAAACACATATTTCAGCTTTTAAATTGGGCGTTTTCTCAGTAAAATTTCCTTTGATTTAGTGGCATACTTTAATTTACAGAATGTTAAAAACATATAGATATACAGTTTTGGCCTAATTTTGTTAGATTACGTGCATGTATGTTGCAAGATTATGTTTGTTGCAAATGCGGGTAACAAGCGTATATTTCAACCATTAGATGGGGCATTTTCTTCAGTAAAACTCCCTTTGGTTTAGTGATAAATTTTTATATGACAAAGTTTAAAAATGTTTTGTATATAGTTATGGCTTAATTTTCGTCGCAAGATTATGCAGGTTGCAAATGCAGGAACAAGCCAGTGACAGCATATATCCCAGCTTTTAAATTGGGCATGTTCATCGGTAAAACTTCATTTGATTTACCATGGCAAACGTTGACTGAGATAGTTAAAAACATATAGATACACAGTTATAGCTTTATTTTAGTTTGCAAGATTACGCCTGTTGCAAATGCGGGTAACAAATTCAAATGACAGCATTTATAGCAAGCAAACAAATGCCAATGGCCGCATATATCTCGATATACAGTTACTGCTTTATATTCGAAACAAGATTATGCAGGTTGCAAATTCGCGTAAGAAACCACAGTGGCAGCACATATCTTAGCTTCTAAATTAGGTGTTTTCTCAGTAAAACTTCCTTTGCTTTAATGGCAAACTTTAATTAACCCTACCTAGATCGGGGGGGGGCTAAAAGTGCCCGCGGCAATTTGATGTCACCTAGCGTCTGAACGGCTAGCCGTAGAACGGCCAAACTTGGTGACTTTTCTTAGAATATTGTTGGCAACGATTCTCTATTATTGGACTAAGATAATAATTTTTTGTGTTGCCATGGCAACGGGTTTCTGACAGGCATTTTTTGCTAAATTTAGTACTTTTTGTTTCAACAATAGAATTATGTCGTATAGTTTTATGTCTTTACTCATGGTTTCTAATATTAATAACATCCCATATAATTTTATGTAAATTTTATAATTAAATATGCATAATTTGTGCTAATTTGATGACGTCATTGGCCAAAATCCAAGATGGCGGACCATATCATTTGAACAGGTATATACAGGTTATTTTCATTAAAATTTCATCAATACTTCCATTTATTTTTCAAAAAAAGGTTTAAATGAAGGTCTTAAGTATGTTTACAATGTATTTTAGGCTTTATCATGAAAAAAAACTATTTTTGAAAATTCAAGATTGATGATCCAAGATGGCGGATATCTTAAATATGCATGACGTCATTTTATGACGTCACCGGTGTTGCTATGGGCAACATAAGACTTAGTACACCATAATATTATGTCATAAACACTTTTGGTACAGTTATGTTGAATACCATTTAGTTTTCAGGGAAAAACCTATTTAGACCGTTTTGGCCAATAAAATCACATTAATGACGTCATAATGACGTCATATTACGTCATAACGATATAAAAATTGTAGATATGATAAATTTTCACTAGTACACCATTCTCTGAAAATTTGGTGGTCATACGACATACCGTTCGCGAGTTCTTAGGGGGGGGGGGCAAAAGAGCCCCCCCCCCCGGTCCCCCCATGTCAAAAAAAGCCCGGTCTAGGTAGGGTTAAGAAAAAGGTAAAAACATACAGATACACAGTTATGGCTTAATTTTGCTGCTTGAAAATTCGGGTAACAAATTCCAACGGCAGCATACATCTCAGCCAGGGAAATGTTTATAAAACTTCCTTTGATTTGGGAGCAAACGCAGAGGAAGCTGGGCTACTTTGAATGCCTCATGCATCACGAGATGCGGGAGCCCCTAAGTCTAAGTAAGTAAGTTGACTAACATAAGTAAGTTTAAAACATATTGATATACAGAACTTCCTGTCTTTTTATCGTCGCAAGATTCTGCCGATTGCAAGTATTAATGTGGGTAACAAACACAAGTGACAGCACATCTAGTAAGTAGATGGGGCATTTTCCTCAGTCAAAATTCTTTTGATAAGTGGCAAACATATAGATATACAGTCACTGCTTTATTTTTTTAAACAAGATTAGGCGAGTTGCAAATGTGGTAACAAAGCCAAGCCTTTATTTGGATGGGAAAATTTACAGTTATGGCTTTTTTGAAAGATTCTGCGAAGTTTGCGAATGCGGGTAACTCCCAGTGACAACACATATTTCAGACTTTTAGATAGGATCTATTTTGGGATAATATGTAGACAAAGACGAATGTGGTAATACGTTTCACTGCATCAAGCCTGCGATCACATGGCTAGTAGAAGAAGACGGAGATTTTTAGATCGGTCCGGAGATTTCAAGGGGCTTATTCTGACAAATCCCTCGATCGATCCCGTGGACATACGATGACCTGTAACATTTAAAGGTAATTCGAAACGGTGGGGATAACGACGTTCCATTCCTTCCTTCTTTTCTACGTTGATTTCTGATAACGTTTAATTGTTCAATCAATACAGTTCAATAATAGAGAGATTACAAGGAATCGTTTTCAAATGCATTTCTGCTACGATGTAGCGGATGAACTTATTGATTTATATCTCTAGCTAGGATGCTGCACATTTGTTCTAAGTATCATTTATGTCCCAACGGCACCAACCTTATCAGAGCAGCCGAGACAGCAATGTTTAAAAGACTACATTTAACTCGACCAAAAACAGCTATCTAAATGTTGCCCACCCATCATGGAACTGAAAGATGTAGACGTTTCAAAAGATAATTGTATTCATGTTGTATGGCCAAATGAATGTCCTGTCTCACTCACAATCTGTATAACGTCGGCAAATCTAGTGACAGATCCAAAGACAAATCTGAACGGACAGATAATCAGGCAGAGGAATCATGTATCGAATCGGCACGCGTCGTTTGCAGACGAGTCGATTTATATCATTAGGTGCACAACAGGTCTCTGATTAATGGGGTATTTGGTTTGTGGGCATGGACGGTGATAACATATCTTGATCAGGACCATCTAAATGCCATTACGCCTGGAGCAGCCCGGTGTAATGTGATCAGCCAGGAAAACAAAGATGTATTTCAGCCATCGATCTGCAGCTAAATGACCAATGCCTGAGGCTGCAGACATTTGTCACAAGTGGTCTAAGCGTGTCGTATATCTGGTAGATCCCCGAGTAAAGCTACCTTGGGAGCAAGACTGAGTATCGGGCCGTTAGGTAGTTCCCTTCGGCTGCCCAAGGGAGTACGCCCGCCTATACTAATTAGCGCTACGGGGGAGATGCAGCCTGAGGGAATAAGCCGGCAACTAGACAGGGGGCCCGATACACAGACTGGCTGCCAGGGTACAGCAAAGCCAGCAGTGACAGAATACCCCCTCCCATGGGCATACTATGTGACCTGCTCCGGGGCAACACGTCAGAAACGTTGAGCAGTCATGCATCACAAATGATTGAAGATGACTCTTTCGCACGGACAGTCCGCTTACTGAAAGCAAGGAGTAATTGGTACGGCCACTGATAATTCACAGGTTTTATCTTCTATGTTAAAGCTGTGTTTATTCAGTAGCCAACGATGTCACCATCACGAAATGTAAACAATAACCACAATTCAGCCGAAGGGCTGCTATGGTATTGTATTTGTATTTGTATTTGTGTGAAATAAATAAACCAGTCATATATACGAAAGAAATACTAGATACAAATTGTTCTCGAAATGACAAACGCTTGATCTTACTTTAGCCAAGAATAAATGTCTATACCAAGAGAGTAATCAACCTATGTCAAATCGATCCTAAGACGCTAGTTGTGAGGTTGAATGGTGCATTTAATATTTCATTAAAATAGAAGTCACAGGTGCAGCAGTTTCATCTCCAAGGGCTCTTCAGAAAACTACTTACTTCTAGTATCCCTCTGGATATCATTAGAGAAGACAATACAGACGTACGCAGCACAGTTATCATTCGCGTTAGCCGCTAATAACACCTGTGGCTGATGTTTGGATTCCTTTGCTCAGGGACCAATTTACTGCCGAGGCCGTGGTACAAAAGTTCACTGAGCAACAGCTTGGAGTTTGCTAATAAATAAAGTTTTATTTATTATTACATTTATCGAGATTCAACACAAATTGTGGAATGATTGACGTAACAGGTTGCCAGGCTGGTTTACGAATAGATTAAAGCAATGAATTTTTAAATTTTAATCAAACAATTTACATTGATTGGTGGAATTTTGACAGCTAGGAAGTCAGGATTTTCCTTTAACTGTTGGGACAAAATATGTGCCAAATAATTAAGAGGGCGAATACGAGATTAAATCGATGTGTCCTCTTCCTATTGGCTGACCGCATGTAGGTATCAGCCAACCATTGCCAGCCAATCAACAGTATAGTGACATCAAGTAGTCCATATTCAACATAGCGTGTTATAGTGCACTGCTATTGGATAATATACCGTCACAAGTGGTGAAAAATTATGCTGCGTCCTTGACATTTTTGTGTTTTTTCACCCAGCACCTGATGGTGATGTGTTGTCATTGAGTTGATGCACGCCGTACGGAAGATGCCATATAGGTGGATCAGGTAAGGGCATTTCAAACGTTTTTACAAAATATGCTCATCGGATCGCGGATCAATACGCTAACAAAGATATTCAGGATATCAAGATCCTATTATGATACAATTTAAATCTAGTTGTATGTGGAAAAAATTCCTAGAACTAAATATAAACATAAAGATGTACCCATATTTGTGTACACCATACCAGTTTTGACGTTATATCTTTGATACAGCCATCCTTATGTAAACCTACATAGTATACCGAAAAGAGGTCTTTTGCCACAACCGGTACCATTGTTTTTAACAAGAACCGACGTTTTGATGAATTTTTGGAAATCTATAAATGGACAAGGCATCCTGATGAATTGTACTGATGAATATGACAGACGGCCATCGAAACACCGCTCTTGTAGACAGCTCGTTGTGAATAAAGAATTTTGATGTTCAATCATTCACCAACCTGATGAAATTATCTAAGGATTTCTAACCCAATTTCATGGAGTTTATTAACTGTGAGAATCTTTTGCCACACCAGCAATACCGATACGTATAGTTGAGCAGAAATCCATTATTGCTGACCTAGGTCATGCCTCACGCCTTACAATATGTGTATGTATGAAAGGCGAGGCGATTCGCTACTTTATGATGAATTGAATATTGCCATGCGTGCTATTTTTAGGCCCCAAACTGTAGAACCGTGTGAGGAAATGTAAAACTCTGGAACGCCTGCATTTCACTGCTACATTGTAAACCTTTTATATTCCTATAACGGAACATTCGGTACTTTATGATGAATTGAATATTGCCACGCGTGCTATTTTTAGGCCCCAAACTGTAGGACCGTGTTAGGAAATGTAAAACTCTGGAACGCTTTGCCTTTCACTGCTACACTGTGAATCTTTTATATTCCCATAACGGAAAATTTAGTTTTCTTTTAAGAGCTGAGTTGTGGTTCAAGTTGAATTGAGTTGGGTTAGGTTTGATTCCTACCGGTGAAATGTGCCGTTTGTTATAAAAAAAGTCAAAATGATATGAGCTCTGGTTGCCAAATCTGTACGTCTCTAAGTTGATTCATTCATACATTAAACTTCGTTGAAGCCCTTGTCACACAGGCGAATATGGCCTGCCGAAACCTTCCGAACTCCCCACTAACTATGGTTAGGAGTAGGTCGGGAGCAAGCACTACCAGGTGCATAAATGTGAAAATTATGTGAATTTCGTGCAAAATTTCAAGGAAATGTGAAAAAATGTGATGTAATGTGAATTTTTTTGAGGTTCAACAGCATCACATTTTATCACATAAGTTCACAGAAAATCATATAAAATAACATTTCTGAAGCGCGACACCTTTATGTGAAAAAATGTTATTATTTTGCGTCACATTTTTTTCACATTTGCAGTGAACGGTCCAGAAAAATCACATTTTCAAATGTGAAAAGATGTTATCTAAATGTGATGTTGGATCTCCTCCCATTATGTGAAATTATGTGACTGCCTGTATGTTCTTTTTCCGCCGATGCCTATGTGATTTTTATGTGAAACGTACTCTCAGTGAAAATGTGAAACAATGTTAACCTGAGTCACATTTTTAAAAATGTGTCTTTATGTGAAAGTTATGTGAAATGGGTTTGACTACAAAATGTGAAAAGATGTGAAGACATCTGGCATTCCGCGAAATGTGAAATTTATGTGATGTTCACGAAAACGCAAAATGTGAAAAAATGTGACATCAAATCACATTTTTGACATGTGAAATAAATGTGAAATTAATGTGATTCGTGATTACACAAGACCGGGAATCATGTGAGTTGACAGAATATGTAAAAGGTAAGTGTACTTGTAGGTCTTCTCCATTGAATGGGCTAATCATTTGTGGGGCAAGCGCGCGAATGTGTATTGTAAACAATACAGGCCTATTACCTTATTGTATGATGTGATTATTATCTATCATTCAGTACTAATCAACGAACAAAAGGTGTGAAAACCCCCCCCACTCCCTCTCGCGTGCCACTCTTATGTTGCTAATTACCCATTTTACAAGTGAAAGCGCCGAATATCGCGACACATTGATAGTTTGGCCAAGGCCAGTCAAGGCGTTTGAAACACTATTTAAGTAAAGAATCACATGTTTGAAACCCTTTGGTCCAGTTTGTAAAGGCAGTCTGTACAAAATATCGTGTAAGCATCATGAAATACATCAAGTTAATGCTTTAAACGTATTATACAGTATCTTGAAGAACCGAATTAATGAGTCCCCAAGTCACTCGTTAGGACAAGTAAACTCGCAAACTCGTGCCAGATAGTTCCGTCCCCGACCCGTTATTAAGGGAATCCCTGGTATGCACCGAAAAAAAGTACAAGATTAAAACTAGAATGGGGAGTTCAGCCTCCTTAATTTTTATTCACTAATTACAGGCAAGCGACACAAATCTGATGTCAAATAAGCAAGGACGTGTTCCATTTATTACGCCATAACAACAGAAGCGGGCATACCCCGTGTTTTCCTAACATGGACATGCTCAATAAATAGATTGTCGCGTAAAAATAATCCACAGTTACCCGGGTATTATGGTCTTTCTCGGTTTGAAAAATGGTTTATCTGTCTCGAGTTAAACATAATCTATGACTTCTAAATGTTCAGGAACTCAGTACATACAGCACCGTGTATATAGACACAGACCGTAGTAAACTTCGGGTAGGTTGTTGACTGAGAAGTTATGGGTTCCAGGCTGATAACGAAAGAATCGTTTAATCTAAAGGAAAACTAAAATAGTCCGCAGTTACCCAGTATTATGGTCTTTCTCCGTTTGAAAAATGTTTTATCTGTCTCGAGTTGAACATATTCTATGACTTCTAAATGTTCAGGAACTCAGCATACAGCGCCGTCGCGTGTATATAGACACGGACCGTAGTAAACTTCAGGTAGGTTGTTGACTGAGAAGTTATGGGTTCCAGGCTGATAACGAAAGAATCGTTTAATCTAAAGGAAAACTAAAATAGTCCACAGTTACCCAGTATTATGGTCTTTCTCCGTTTGAAAAATGTTTTATCTGTCTCGAGTTGAACATATTCTATGACTTCTAAATGTTCAGGAACTCAGTACGATACATCGCCGTGCATATAGACACGGACCGTAGTAAACTTCGGGTAGGTTGTTGACTGAGAAGTTATGGGTTCCAGGCTGATAACGAAAGAATCGTTTAATCTAAAGGAAAACTAAAATAGTCCACAGTTACCCAGTATTATGGTCTTTCTCCGTTTGAAAAATGTTTTATCTGTCTCGAGTTGAACATATTCTATGACTTCTAAATGTTCAGGAAGTCAGTACATACAGCGCCGTACATACGCCCCGTGCATATAGACACAGACCGTAGTAAACTTCGGGTAGGTTGTTGACTGAGAACAGTTACCCAGTATTATGGCCTTTCTCCGTTTGAAAAATGTTTTATCTGTCTCGAGTTGAACATATTCTATGACTTCTAAATGTTCAGGAACTCAGTACATACAGCGCCGTACATAGAGACACGGACCGTAGTAAACTTCGGGTAGGTTGTTGACTGAGAAGTTATGGGTTCCAGGCTGATAACGAAAGAATCGTTTAATGTAAAGGAAAACTAAAATAGTCCACAGTTACCCAGTATTATGGTCTTTCTCCGTTTGAAAAATGTTTTATCTGTCTCGAGTTGAACATATTCTATGAGTTCTAAATGTACAGGAACTCAGTACATACAGCACCGTGCATATAGACACGGACCGTAGTGAACTTCGGGTATGTGAAAATATGTGAAAAATGTACAGTTGGTAGCAGAAAATCATTTTTGTAACATTCAAGGACATACAGGATTCTAAGAGGATAAAAATAGGCTACAGGCGTACTATAGTGTTTGAAAATAAAGTCCAAATACAATACCGCCCTTCACTTGACAGAACGTTTCCTAGCACACGCACTCAAAACGTCTGCAGTGTAACAGCCCTCTTTTCACAGTGTAATCGAATGGGCTTAGACACAAGCCATGTTAGCTTTGACGCGAGAGACGCATAAAAGCTGGAAATCCCTGTCGGGCGCTCTAATTGGTTTGCGTTCTGGGCGCATGTTATCGTCAAAACCCCTTGTTTAATTGTTCTTAGTTAAAACTCTTTGGTTACGCTTTTCCGCACTTATTTATACTATCTTCACCATAGTTCCCTGACCAAGAACAAATGTCAGAAGCCATCGCTCATTATGCAAATCGTGTGTAATTGGCACCTCAACGTGAAGTTGGAACTTGAGTTGGAACACCTGAGGCGAAGACCCTAAGGCGGAGGCGCGAGAAGCCCCACAAGTTTGTCTCACCCCGATGTGTTTGCATTTTAACACCTATTTGAGGAGGAATCTCGGAAACCTAGAAACGGTCGTAAATAAGTTTGTTACCTGTTACAAAAATTTTCACATAAAATCACATAATCATCTAGGACATAGGCAAATGTAAAATTATGTGAAGCATTTTTCACATAAAATAACATTCTGACCTCTTATGTGAAAAAATGTGATTTGAACTTCACATAATTTCACATTTGACTCCTTTCAGTTTGCGGGGTAAAACCGCTTCACATTTCTTCACATCTTCTCACATCTTGAATTCACATTTTTTTGGCCATCTTTTCGGGTTGTGTGATTTCACATAATCGATTCACATTTTTCAAACAGTTACATTGTTTCACATAAAATAACATTTGACGATTCACATTTTGAAAAAAAATCACATTTTTGGTTTCACATATTTCTAATGGGATTCACATTACATCACATTTTTTCACATTTCATTAAAATTTTGCACGAAATTCACATAATTTTCACATTCATGCACCTGGTAGTGAAGGTCGGCTGTGGTTGGGTGGTGTTCGGTGAGGTCGGCTACTGTACGGCTGCACCAGCCGAATGTTTACTGAAAATTCGGATCTAGGCGGGCGTTTCAGCCATGGTTGGCTAGTGTTCGAAAGTAACTTATCAGTATACACGGATATCAAATTTGTCTCAAATTTAACTCAATTTGATTCGAACTGTGTAGAAGGGTGTCCTACATCTGGTCAGATTGCTTTAAAACTTTGAGAAACTTTGTTCGATTGGTGGCCCGAGGAAGATTCTGAATATGTGGCAGGGGTTTGAGTCAATGGGCGTTTACGTAAATATTAGGCAACGGATTCTATTTCCGTCGCCTGCGACTTTACGATATACACGTTTGAACACTCAACCCAGCAAAAAAATCTACTGGCTTTTATTGTCATATGTCAGGACCAGTTTATGTCAGTTCCACCGCATTTGCCACGGGTGCCCATTACAAGATGCATGGACTGACATCAGAGCGACTTCTTGTCTTTTCAATATGTCTAAAATTGAGAGCGAATTTGTAGTTAAACATGTATATTGGCATTCTATGAATATCGCTTGACATCAATGCTGGCATCTTAACATTGGGGCCTATTGAGACTTGGCTTTTTTGTCATCCTGGGACACCTGGGACGATGGGGCTATGAGCGGTTAAATAATATGATTCTCAAATTTTCAGAGGATAGATTGATTGTAATTGAATCATAGCAATAACCCTGGTGTCATTATCAGGTGTTTTGACCTTATTTATGTATGTGTATCCGCGGTATTCGGTATAATCGCCCTTTGGCGTAACACACCAGCTTTCAAAGACAATAAAGGACGGATGATGCTCACTCATATAAAGTCTAAATGTAGAGTTTATGCCTGTTGGTATTTTTGGACCCGATATTGACCCGATTGAACAACAGTAAAGCACAGTAAAGTATTGGTTTTCGTATCGCAAGACAACATTCTGTCACATGTCAAAATGTAAGAATGATATTTGCTTTTACATATTTCACGTTGTTGGAAAACGTCTAAACAGTAAAGCTCGACCTGACCCAGTTTTCCGAGAACTGTCATGCATAAACAGGCGAATTTGAACGTACCGTGTCGACCTACAAAAACATACCCTTAGGTCATGCTTCACCGATGCATTTTATGTACAGCAAATTCGAAAACCAATGTAACATATGGTGAAGCAGGCTTGAAAATCGATTTTTGATGAACCATGAGAGTAAACAGAGTGTGGTAACATGCTATGGTAATGGATTCTGAAGCAAGCAACCATCACTTAGTAATGAGAAAATGGAAACTTTGTGAGGAATTTTTTTTGCCGTCGCACGCTTTACACAGTTTTACACAGTCGCTACGCTCACTCGGTGATTTATGAGGCGGTTATCGCACCCGGCCAGGGATATCTCATCATATACACCTCGGAGCAGGGCATTGACCCTTTGTTGAATCGTAATGACGACCTTGGTGTCATTATCAAGTGTTTTGATGTCATCATTATGTCTGTTATATCATATTTTGCAAAAGAAAACAACAACATATAAACAGGGCTTTTCAATAATGCTTGACATGACCCATTTT
The DNA here is from genome assembly GCF_001625305.1 of Branchiostoma belcheri. NCBI lineage: Eukaryota > Metazoa > Chordata > Leptocardii > Amphioxiformes > Branchiostomatidae > Branchiostoma > Branchiostoma belcheri. The sequence goes on from NW_017802824.1 coordinate 3,450,266, forward strand.
GCCGAGAACTAAAATACGCAGGCGAATTTGAACGTACCGTGACGACCTACAAAAACATACCCTTAGGTCATGATTCACCGAGCATTTTATGTACAGCAAATTCGAAAACCAATGTAACATATGGTGAAGCAGGCTTGAAAATCGATTTTTGATGAACCATGAGAGTAAACAGAGTGTGGTAACATGCTAATGTAATGGATTCTGAAGCAAGCAACCCTCACTAATTAATGAGAAAATGGAAACTTTGTCAGGTAAGCTTTTTTGCCGTCGCACGATTTACACAGTTTTACACAGTCGCTCCGCTCACTCGGTGGTTTATGAGGTGGTTATCGCACCCGTCGAGGGATTATCTCACTATATACACCTCAAGGCAAGGTATTAACCCTTTATTAAATCGACGTCAAAATCAAGAATTTTGACGTCGTTACGATATCAGTTATTACCTTCGCCAAGAAGGTTATGTTTTCAGTAGCGTTTGTCTGTGTGTGTGTGTGTGTGGGTGTGTGTGTGTTTGTGTGTGTGTGGTTTAGCAAGATAACTCGAGAAGCAGTGGATGGATTGGAATGAAACTTGGTAGGTGGGTAGGTCTTCATGAGACCTAGAAATGATTAGATTTTGGGCCCCCTTGCGGCTTTTCTAGGTACTGCAGCTGAACTTCCGGTTTTGATATCTCATGTTCTGGACATGCTAGGGTCATGAATTTTGGTTGGTAGATAGCTCTTGGGGTAGGAAAGAAGTGACATGAGTTTGGGTCCCCTAGCGCCTTCTTCTGGAACTGCAGGAGCATTTGTTGAAAAAAATTTGAAGGACGATAACTCAAGAACCGGTTGACGTATTGTCGTGATTTTTGGTATGTAGGTAGTTGAAGTGATGCTTGACATAATCAGATGGCAATTATGCAAATCAGGAGCTAATTTGCATAATTAATGAGGAAATTCTATAAATCTGCTTTGTTCGATAATAGAACTATGAAACACTTGTGACATCTACTTGAGAACGAGAAAAACATCTGAGGATATAGATTATGTAAATGAGGACCTAATTTGCATAATTAATGGCAAATTCTTATAATTCCATAGTTGTAACTGCTGCACCCCGAATTTCATACTTGCCACATTTGGAAGTTAAGTGAAGGTGAACATCAATAAATATAATTTATTCAAATTTTGACCTGATTTGCATAATTCATGAGGAAGTGCTATAATAGCCTTTTTGTTATGATAAGGCTGTCATTGAATGGAGAATATGATCAACTGATATAATCCATGCAAATGAGGCTCTTATTTACAAAAGCAATGATTAAAATTGTATAATTCGTCACCCGCAAGGGTTAACATCATTTGGCGAAGGTATGAGATCGTGGAACTCTTGTATATTAATATTTTTGCTAAAACGTCTAAAAAGGGCTTTTCCGTAAAGCTCGACCTGACCCAGTTTGCCTGGAATACTCATGCATACACGGGCGAATTTGAACGTACCGTGTCGACCTACAAAAACATACCTTTAGGCCATGTTTCAACGGTGCATTTCATGTACAGCAAATTCGAAAACCAATGTAACATATGGTGAATCAGGCTTGAAAATCGATTTTTGATGAACCGTGAGAGTAAACAGAATGTGGTAACATGCTATGGTAATGCATTCTGAAGCAAGCAACCATCACTAAGTAATGAGAAAATGGAAACTTTGTCAGGCAACCTTTTTTGCCGTCGCACGCTTTACACAGTTTTACACAGTCGCTACGCTCACTCGGTGGTTTATGAGGTGGTTATCGAACCCGTCCAGGGATAATCCCGTCATATACACCTTGGGGCAGGGCATTAACCCTTTGTTGAATCGTAATGACAACCTTGGTCTCATTATCAAGTGTTTTGATGTCATTATCATGTCAGTTATATCATATTTTGCAAAAAACATTATAAACAGAGATTTGCAATAAAGCTTGACATGACCCATTTTGCCGAGGACTCTCATGCATACACGGGCGAATTTGAACGTACTGTGTCGACCTAAAAAAAAACATACCCTTAGGCCGTGTTTCACCGATGCATTTTATGTACATCAGATTCGAAAACCAATGCAACATATGGTGAAGCAGGCTTGAAAATCGATTTTTGATGAACCGTGAGAGTAAACAGAATGTGGTAACATGCTATGGTAATGGATTCCGAAGCAAGCAACCATCACTAAGTAATGAGAAAATGGCAACTTTGTCAGGAATTTTTTTTTGCCGTCGCAGGCTTTACACAGATTTACTGAGCATACTGACTCTTACCAGAGTCTTAGACGTATTTTTGACGTATTTCTATCCAGCTTGTTTTTGTATTGTTAATATTTACGCCAGCTAAAAAAGTGTGGTGTATTAGATACTGCCTGGCCACTGTGATACTGTCTTGCTAGTTTGATACTGAATTGCAGCCACCAAAATATGCTTGGAGATTACCGTAAGCATATGTAGTGATCGATTTGAAAAAAAAACACAAAAAAAAGAAAAACTTTTAGTGCCCTTAAGGGCATTACAAGAGTAGGGATTACCTTCCACGGAAAAATAATTACTTGAAAGGAGTCAACCTTGCCAGAGTACTTTTACAGCTAACAAGAAGCTTTAACTGTCACATGCTTGACCTACTTTTACCTTGGAACTCATGCATACATGTACATGTACTTGCCAATTCGAACACACAGCATCGGGCCATAACTGAGCTCCTCTAGCTCAAAGGACTGTACATCAAGGGCATTTTCTATGCCTACCAAATTAGAAATATAAAACCATAAAAGATACTCGTAAATCGACAAGATGTGGGCAATAAGACTAGAAAGGTAACATTTGCAAAGCAAATGCTTACCTGAAAGGTAACATTTGCAAAGCAAATGCATACCTTCGCATATGGTCTGCTCTGTTAGTTCGTACTAAAAATATCCATATCAGACAGTAGTCTAAATCCCCTTCTGCTATAAAATTGCAACATGATGTAACCCAACACCAGTTACCATGGTTATATACCTCTGGTTCAGGTCATTGACCTTATTTTTTGGAGACATAAAAAGCACAGCTAATGTGAAATCGTCAAGGCCATTTGTTAAAGAAATAGGTAGATTGAAAGCAACCAACCGTAACTTGGCGATACGGGCTTCCCGATTACTTGACCTACTTTTACAGCAGTGAGTCTTCCACACATAATCATTGTGAATGTTCTCATTTATCTACGTCATGCAAGTCCTTGTCAATGCCATTTCATTTCTTTCAACGTCTGCAATGTGGAAGCAATGTACGTGTAATTTTGTCTGCATAAAAGTTTGATGTATATTGCATTCTGATGAAAAATATGAATATTGTGTGAGGTCGTCTTTATGACGCTTAGTTGTGTTTGTATTTATATTTGTGCAAGTCGTAAATATCTAATCGAATTGTTTGTGTTTTTCAGAAGGCGTTTACCTGATACCATTTAACAACTGAAGCCAACGTCAACTATATCGTGCCCAACCATGGTATGTGTCTTGTATGTACATTTGTTGAATTGTACATGATAATGCATGAAATCGTCATGGTGTTGTTGATAATGTATCTAGTCAAACACTAGTGATTGATGAAATTCTCACGGGAAATAGTTATAGCTTGTCAAGTACTCGGCATTGCTTAGCAAGAAACTCTCTCAACATGTATTGGACATATTTGATCGTGTATGCAGCTCACGTATTAGGACTTTGTCCATTGACGAAAACATTATGTTTCAGTCACTATTTGTCGTCTGAGACATTTTTCTTACGATCACGATACAAATCAAATTTAGTTTTGTACTGTAAGCATACAGGAAACCATTCCTTTTGCTCTCAATATTGCGTATATTTGTTATAATTTTCTATTTGAACTAAAAATAAGACATACATAAGCTAGGATATATAATAGTACAAGAAAGGGATGTTTATCAACGTATCTAGCAATTCTAATAATCAGAATTTTTTTATGTAATATGTTAATGAAACAATATAATGCGAAACCATCACATGAACAGTCTGTCTCTATAATTACTTGAATGATCATGAGTTAGCATGTCATTGAATAGCTTTATTTGTACCTTTTGTGATTATGTACAACATATACATTACTACATGTACATATCATTTATCTAGTATTAAAAGATAGCTCCCTGACATCTAACACGTAGAATATATTGATTTCGACATATGCAGTAATGGTGATAAGATTAGGAAAGTTGCAATCGTTGAAATCCAACTGTTTATCGATCGACATTAATCATTACAAAGAGGCGAAGTGACAAGCAGGCATTTTTTGTAATCTGTGGAGCGGAGCTCGTAACTTCGTATCGACCGAAAAGTTAAAGCCGCATTATGTCACATTAGGACGGTACAAAAAGTCAATTTTCTGCTCATTTCGTTACAAAGTAAGTTGAATCCACTCTCTACTTCATTGCAAATGAGTGTCATTTAGGAAGTAGAGCTGACAAAGTATGAAGCTTTTACTGTGTTTGAAATCTGGAAACACAATTGTCATTGATGCTTGTTTACATTGCTGGTAGTTTGTGGTGGTACCACAAATTGTGATGGTAGCACAAACTGAGTGTGACACGCATGGGTTGATTTAGTGCCGATCATAAATGTCAGAAATGTGTGATGATTGTGCAGATATATCAAATGGAATTTATTTACAATAACCCGAATATTTTGATTAAGATATTTGCACTTTAGTGGATAATGACTACTGCCACGTTCTGCATAAAGAATGTGTTTTGTCACCTTAGTCAAAATGTAGTCTTTTGGTAATCGTCTTAATGGTAAAAGGATGGGGCAATTGTGGCAACTGTTTGGTTTTATAAGAATATATCTTCATCTAAATATTGTTGTTTTGCACAATGTAGGCTGACAAGCTAAGTGAACAGCAAATCATCGGTAAGTAAAAAACACTAATTATATAAATTTCCATAACTGATTAATTGATGTGGTGTTTTTGTTATCAGGCATCATTGCAATATTGATAATTTTATTATTTTTATTTATTTTTCAATTATATCATTTTTGTTTTATAGAACGTGATAAGTTTGTTTCTTCTATCCTTCTGATTTTTGGCATTATATGCTAATCTTTGGAATTATAGGCTTATTATTTGTACTTAGATCTATTTGTTTTGGTAGTTTATTGTGCTAATATGTATTATTTATGTACTTTGGAAAATGCCTGATATTGCTGTCATCAGCAGGAAAATTGTAGCCTGGGTACCATCCGGATTTTCGAGCGTTGCGTAGCAAAAATCCAGATGGTACCCAGGCTAGAAAAATTGTACATACAATAACAAAATCTACTCCTTGTAGCTCAAAGAATGCTTGTGACGCTCCCATGTAGAGTACAGAGAAGCCTTTAGTGTGTACGACAAGGACGGTGATGGTATCATCGCCATCAAGGAGCTGTTCAAAGTGATGTGGTCTCTGGGACAGAACCCGACTGAGAGTGAGATGGAGAAGATTTTACAAGACGTGGATCCTGATAGTGAGTTATCACATGTCTCTTACGGACGGATTTGGTGCAAAGACCACAGCAAGTAAATTCTATGGATGACATCTACGCGCGCATTGATTTTCGCCTGATTTTGTGGAAAAAAAAAAAACAAGAAATTTTGTTGCTCGCTGAAAGTGGACAACATGCCACAAATGGGTAAATACATGTCTGTTGCCATGCCGGAACTTGAATGCCAGATAAATAGACAAGAAAATGCTCCGATTTAATGTTTTGTCTTTTACCTTTACTTTGTTGTAGTGTTGTATTTTATTCGTCTATATGTGATGTTGCAGCTGAATAAAAAAAAAACTTGTTTAACAAGGTCTATTATCTCAAAGTTTTAAAATATAGAAATATTTTTTTGGCCCCCCTTGTATTTTTTTCGCCCTATCGCATTTGACTTGGAGTTTCCTGAGGATGTCACCCATAAAAGTTAATTGCTGTGGCCTTGTTCAAGTTGATGTTTTAAGGCACCAAAAGCCATTTCAGGTCAGTTATCCCAAATTTCGAGCCAGCTCATTAATTTGCAAGTGACACCAATAGAATTAAAAAAAATTTGACTGTCGTAACATTCAAAGACTCCAATCAGAATCTGTCTGCTTTTAGAATCACTGTTTCTACCTACAAAGATCCCGATCCAAATTTCTGCTGATAGAGATTCAGATCGAGATTTCTGCCAATAGAATTGCCAATTCTACCACACAGGAATCTCTACCCTGCTATATGTGAGAATGTAATTTTAAGTCAAACACACGTGTGCAGTGAAGAATCTGTATTTACTTCATCCCTTAAGCTTATTAGTAAATTAGTAACGCCAATGACATACTTACTGCTTGCCGATGATATAGCTAAGTAATCTATATGCAAATGATAAAATTATTCTGTTACTTGATCCCTACTAAATTACAAAGAGATTTCCCTGAAGGTTTTTGACTACTTATCAATTCATGACAAGATGTTACGATGTGATCTTAAGATGTGCTATTCCTTCCTAGAGCATATGCATACATGTATGTAGTGTTAATGAAATTTTGATTAACATTTCCCACTAATGGACAACGTTACATGTACATTTTTCTGTAGGCGAAGGGTCCATTGATTTTGCAGACTTCCTTGCTGTCATGGCAAAGCGACAAAAAGACACGGAGCAGGAAGAGGAGTTGAGAGCCGCCTTTAGAGCCTTTGATATGGACCATAATGGCACAATTGAGTAATAGAATTTCTTCTGGATTCACAAGAGCCTACTTGCCTACATGTGCTGTTGTGTGTGTCTGTTTAGTTTTAAAGACAATGTCGTGGGATCGTGTGGCGTAATGGCAGAGTGCTCGACTCGAAACCGAGATGCCCAGGGTTCGAGTCCTGACATGCCACCGATCTTGTGCCCTTGGGAAAGGCACTTGACACGACCTTTCTCTATAACTCAAGTGAACATGAGTATTGTCTTGTCCTGTATTTGTCCTCTGCGTTGGTGGTGGTTGATATAAGTTGATATAACTTTAGTGTGCCGTCAATGTCTAGTCATAAAATGCTGGTATAAAAAAGATGACAATGTCGTTAGATGGTTCATTCTGCTTTCCTTTGCTTAGATTTCATTCACGATGACAGTTAAATTAATCTTCTTTCACCTCTAGCACAAAGGAGCTGAGAAGTGTCATGACAGACCTTTGTGATGACATCACCAATGAAGACATAGACGAGATGTTTTACCACTTTGACAAAGATGGCGACGGCATGATATCGTATGAAGGTATCCGAGAACCCTTGATCTGAACTGTTGATCTTTCGAAGAAGAGATATGTAATTTGCTAATCATATCTTTGAATTTCTGGTCTATTGAATTTAAAGGTTGCACAAAACAAACAAAAAAAACTGTCTGATATTGGCACTTGTTGCCATTTCTTCGCACATTTTCGTCATCGATATCATTTGATACTTGCAGCGTATCCAAGTATGGTCGAAAAATCAATGTCCTTTTTTGGGGGTATTAGCAATTAATAGCTAGAGCCTAACACTTCTAACTTTACTGCCCTAAAACTACTTTGCGTGCCTTTTAATAACCAAACTGGAACTAGATAGGGCAAGAAAAACGCTAGCCATTCAAGTAGTCGATGGCCCCTAGGCTTTACCTTCACAAAACCCAAAAGACCACGGTGGTTGCTCTCAGATCTAATTTAAAGTTCCTGGTAATCACCTCTGTGTAAGAAATGCCTTTCTGGCCAAGATGGCCACCTGGGTCCACTCTAATTCACTCCCCACATGTTTCTTATCTGTTCCAGAGTTCATTAGTGTAGTCATGGCGGCGGAGAAGGAGAAGGATGGACAGCCTTAATGAGCTCGGACCGCATCAACGCAAGATGTACAGTAGCAGTAACAATCAACAATCATCAGGCAATAACTTACATTCACGGTCTTACCAATACGCTCATTAGGAATATACACACGGGTGCAGACTGACACTCTACGAAACGTTGGATTTACCAATGGCAGAAAATGCCAGTAACGTCAGGTGATGTTTACTTTGTAAACAGTGCCAGAGACAGTAATGGTAGTAAATAAAAGCCAAGTCCGGTAATTATGACTTACCAATAGCGGTAATTGAAATGGATGGATTTGGCTTTAAATCCAATACCTTTGGTAAGTCTCATAAAGTGTACTTTACTGGATTCTACGGTCATTGGTAAATCCAATTTTTCGTGAAGGTTTGGAAGCTTGGTTTGAATCTACCGCAAGAAACAGCCATGAAGAATAATACCTAATAAGATACACAAAAATAGACATACAAGAGGAATGGTACATCAGTGAGCATCTGTGAAGGCCTGGACGGCAGAAGATGGTTGAATGATTTCAGACTATTTTCTTGCAAGAGACGGAATATCAAAAAAAGGAATCACCATGTCATTCGGCAAGATGGCTTCAGTACATTATCAAGGATATCATATAGTCGCAATAGCTCCCTTTACAATAATACGCGGGCTAACTGCATATTGCAGCAATATTGAAGACAGAGATGATATGAAATCAGGTTCAGTAGACTGCAAAACTTCAATAACGTTTCCTCTAAGGAACAAGCTCATGAAAACAAAGTTGCTTGAGCACAAGAGTTGCATGGTAATGGTGTTCTTTCACATAGACTGATATTTTACGAAAACTATAGCAACTGGCTGATGGTGGTTAACGCATTTTCATGCCTAATTGTACATTGCTTTACGCTCTCTCTATATAGACACAGGTGCACGTAACCGTTCATATTTATAAATTATGGGAACATGAAAATATGTTACAAGCTACAAGGAGCATACTGTCATGAAAACTTTAAAGCACATGCGAAACTCACGCACGTATCATATTTGCAAATAGCAATAGATTATACGCACAAAATATGATTAAATTTGTCCACCAATATAAAATGTTTCTGACGGCAATATCACTAGATATTGGGACAAAAAGAGCAAATCAAACATGATGACTAATCAATAAATATCGACTAAGGAATAATAATGTATAGCTATGAAATATTAAAGATATCATTGATAACAATATACCATTGAATCTGTTCTTATTCCACTGTTTCTTACCTTTATTCCTCATGACTAGCTCTATTGTCCTTACTACATAGCCTCTACCAGGCTTGGGGAGGCGGCTGGAAAGAGTAGAAATCGGTCAAATAGAGAGATAAGCATGCCAAGGGAGTTTGTCCGTTGAGAGAACATTTCGCCGCACCCGGGCAGCGGCGACAAACTCTCTCGGCATGCTATCTCTCTATTTGACCGATTTCTACTCTTTCCAGCCGCCTCCCAAACCCTGCTAGAGGCTACTTACTACATTCATTTAAAAAAAGAATTACTACCCTGAAAAATCGCTTTGGGTGCCTTTAAATCATGTCTCTACATGGGAAACTGATCAGGCCTGAGAACGCTATACCAGACTCTAAGGCGACAACGTTGGTCAGAAAGCCAATTATTCGGATGATTTGCACCATGCCTTCGGGAGAAATCTCACAGGGCTTCGTTCTAAAAGATCGTGTTGACAATAGGCCTTGGTTACACTAATCATGCCCATCTCTCTCTCTTTTGTACTGACTGCATTAATGGAAAGTGATCTTGATCATGTTTGAGCTCACTTAATCAAAGAGCTAATCTCCCACTAGCACTAGCCGTGACAGAGAGGGTAGACTAGACGCCAGGTTCATTGTACCAGGAAAATTCGCATTGCCTAGTTCATTTTAACAAACATAGTGAAGAGTGCACCATAGCTTAACGTTCCGTCCGAAGGACTGCGACACTATGCATGCCGCGTGAGCGACAGTCGGGATTTGAACTCCCAAAATCTTGGTTCAGAGGCAGGGTCACTACTGCACAGATGTCTGTTATTCCTACATCAGAAAGAATGTAATATTACAAGGCTATTATTGATTGCTATGACGCAAACTGTGCCCATACATGTATCCGCGGGTAGTGTTTGATAAAGCTGGCCTTGTCAGGACAAAAATCTAATAAAACATAAGAACAGATCAATACCCAGTAATATCTGCACAGAGCCCACAGCATGGTTTATTCCTAGGCCACCGACATCAATAACATGTCCAGACCCAGTCTCTAAGGCTCTAGTCATCATTAATAATACATAATAAAGGAACGAATAATTACATATATCATCGTGAAAGGTCACCCTGGTGAGGAAAAGGCATTCGGATGAGTTATCACTTTGTTCCAGTGTAACACAAATGCAGGTTAAAAACCAAGTCCTGTTTTCCTCCAGTGATCTATTGAATGATTATGTACTAATTTCAAATTATTATGCGTTAGTGTAAAGTTGTGAAAAGATTTGTACCACTTCCTTAATAGTGTGAAGCAATCCAGCCGATGCCAATATGGTTTTATTCCCAATGAGGAAGCAATTCTATCACCACTATCACTGCTACTACTACTACTACCGCTACTACTATTACTACTACTACTGCTGCTACTATTACTACTACTAGTAACTGCTATTACTACTACTGCTACTACTACTGCTACTACTACTGCTACTACTACTACTGCTACAACTACTGCTACTACTACTGCTACTACTACTGCTACTACTACTGCTACTACTATTACTGCTACTGCTACTACTACTACTACTACTACTACTACTACTACTACTATTATTACTACTATTACTACTACTACTACTACTACTACTACTACTACTACTACTACTACTACTATTACTACTGCTGCTGCTGTTGCTGTTCCTGCTGCTGCTACTGCCACCACCACTACTACTAGTACTTATCACGGTGACAAAAATCAGCGAAGCGATAGTTCTGATTCGCCAGGCCCATAAGAAGATTATCTCACGGAACACGTATGATGGACGACATGGCTTCAACAGATTAAATTCGGTGTGACACTCGCGGTACTCCAATGTCACGCACACGCTACGGTTGGGTTGACCGGCTTTCTTCTTCCTGAATTCATGAATAGTTTGTCTTGTGAACGACAATCATTCAAGGTCCTTGTCCCTTCTCTATGACCCTTTCTTTGTCCTTTTTTTTTTGGGGGGGGGGTGTTTAGATATCGGGAAATTAACCCATTTTTAAATATATCCTTAAAGGTTTAAGTCGTAACAAGATCGCGTAGCTACAAAGGTAAGTGATAACAATGGCATTACATTGTAGTTATGTTTATATATATAATTACCAAAGAAAAAAACATATTGTTTTCGCTCAGTTCTTCTTCTTCCGTTAAAAACACTATAAGGTCAATGACCAGCCAGGGCCATACGTCTCTCACCATGGTAACTGGTGTTGGATTACATATTGTTTGTGCCATGTACAACTCAAGTCACTCTCAACCTCAAGTCACTATATACATATATGGATGTATTTTAATAAGAATAAAGATCATCAAACAAAGCAGTAGTTTGCTAAGCTGGACCCTATGAAGGTAGACATTATGCATTTGCTTTGCAAATTTTACCTTTCTAGTTTTGATTAAATCAGGGGTAACCATATTGTTGCAGTACGTTTCCCTTTCAGTAGAAATTAATGACAGTGATAAAGGAAATTGGGTCAGCTGCCAATGAATTATGACAGCTAAGAGATAAATTGACAGATTCGAGAAAATGAGGACATCGTGATAACTGAGGATTAACATAAGTTGACTCTACATGGCAGATGACCAATTCTTTAGGCAAATTGATGATAGTGCCACACTCTTATTTATCTATTCATTTAGTTCATTTAGCACATACATACATAATGAAAAATTATACAAAATAATACAAAAGAAATAAATGTGCAAGGGCAGGAAGAAAAGCCGCAATGGCTTATTTAAAGTCCTCCCCTTCATGATTTTACAATTTCTACAATTTGATGAATGAAATATAAATAACAATGAAGAAGTAATTAAAAGATAATAAACAAGTACAATGAAAAAATGAATCAATTTAACAAAAGAGTTAAATTTAGCATAAGTAATGAAACAATACGAGCCAAACTAGATAAATAGGATTGGCAACAAGAAGATGAAAATATAAAAAAAATCTTAAAATTAGTCAATGCATATATCAAACAATTAGACATTTATCAAAACTTTGTTATGGCATGGAGCTAGTAAACATACATGTATATAATCAACGACATTTATTGCACATTTTTGCCACAGTTGGTACAGGTCAAATAAATGCTCGGCATGATGAACAAAATGACAGTTTGATAGATACGAACTAACTATCATTAGATTGATCCAACTTCTCCTCGCTTCTCAGCTATGACAGAATTGAAAGAACAGATTTTCTTTTCGATGAAAGGCAATACAGAACCATGCTGAGAAAAGGCTCCAAGAAGTCTGGGCTTTTGTCAAGCAAATAAGAAAGAGTAATTTTGGTTGTCAATTTATGCCTCTAACACATACTGGGCTTAAGGCAGAGGTAATCATATTAAGTTATATCGTACATTTGTGACGACGATGATCTTAGTGCATTGTACGTTTATCGTAAAAAGTACATTACGTACTTGTCTGTAACGTTTAGGGATTTTAAATGATGAATGAAAACGGCATAAAAAGTGGCCCTATGAATAATATATACAGTCCGTCGGGCATTCAATTTAAAGTTTCGAACTATCAATCACTTGATTAAACTCTTGGGCTGTAGACTCAACTTTGGACAGAAGAAAAAAAAGTCCTATAGCGTTTCTCGGGTCTGTAAAAATATGAATGGAAACGGTATAAAAAGTGACTCTATAAATAATATATAGTCTGTCAGGCATTCAATTCAAAGTTTCCGACTATCAATCAGTTGATTAAATTCTTAGGCTGTAGGCTCAACTTTGAACAGAAGAAAATGTCCTCTATCGTTTTTCGGGTCTGTGAAAATATGAATGAAAATGGTATAAAAGTGGCCCTATGAATAATATATACAGTCTGTCAGGCATTCAATTTAAAGTTTCGGACTATCAATCAGTTGATTAAACTCTTAGGCTGTAGGCTCAACTTTGGACGGAAGAAAATGTCCCCTATCGTTTTTCGGGTCTGTGAAAATATGAACGGAAACCGTATAAAAATGGCTCTATAAATAATATATACAGTCCGTCAGGCATTCAATTTAAAGTTTAGGACTATCAACCAGTTGATAGGCTGTTAGGCTTTTAAACTTTTAGGCTGTAAGCTGAACTTTGGACTGAAGAAAAAGTCCTATAGCGTTTCTCGAGGTTGTTAATGGGTTTGTAATATCAGAATGATCACGTCCCCGGGCATTCCCGACACGTACAGGACTGACAAACTAATCCACTTCTCCATCACCCTAATGACACGATTATCTTGGAGAGGATGTGTGATCCATTTTTTGTCAGCCCTTCTAAATCCCCGGGCACAATAGGAGCACAAAGCATGACGAGGTATCACATTGTGACGCAGGTACCTATAGAAGCATACCGTTAATAGTATTATTGAATTTTAATAAGTGTTATTCCAAGACATACTTTAGCATTGAACACAACAGGTATTCCACTTCGTTGCACTCCAAGTCATGGCTGGATCACGATTTGAAGTTTATCCATAACGTAAATTTCAAACCACGCCGTCAAGCATTCAGTGTCCTGGTTACATCGGGTAAAAAACATACAAAGCTCGTGTTTTAAAATTGATATTTTGGAAAAAAAATGCATTTTCATTTCGTATTATTTCTTATAATGTTTTGAAACGGTACTCATTTTAAAAAGCAACGTACTGTACATGTTATCTTTCAAATTGATTAACATCATCACATGCAGTTTACTACATTTCCCACACGGCAATAAAACCATATGGGCCTCATAAATGTAGCCTTGTTATGTAGACTGAAATGATTTAAACGGCAATATAGGTAATTAAA
>NW_017802824.1:3464157-3550286 GCF_001625305.1 Branchiostoma belcheri
ATAGCGTTTCTCGAGGTTGTTAATGGGTTTGTAATATCAGAATGATCACGTCCCCGGGCATTCCCGACACGTACAGGACTGACAAACTAATCCACTTCTCCATCACCCTAATGACACGATTATCTTGGAGAGGATGTGTGATCCATTTTTTGTCAGCCCTTCTAAATCCCCGGGCACAATAGGAGCACAAAGCATGACGAGGTATCACATTGTGACGCAGGTACCTATAGAAGCATACCGTTAATAGTATTATTGAATTTTAATAAGTGTTATTCCAAGACATACTTTAGCATTGAACACAACAGGTATTCCACTTCGTTGCACTCCAAGTCATGGCTGGATCACGATTTGAAGTTTATCCATAACGTAAATTTCAAACCACGCCGTCAAGCATTCAGTGTCCTGGTTACATCGGGTAAAAAACATACAAAGCTCGTGTTTTAAAATTGATATTTTGGAAAAAAAATGCATTTTCATTTCGTATTATTTCTTATAATGTTTTGAAACGGTACTCATTTTAAAAAGCAACGTACTGTACATGTTATCTTTCAAATTGATTAACATCATCACATGCAGTTTACTACATTTCCCACACGGCAATAAAACCATATGGGCCTCATAAATGTAGCCTTGTTATGTAGACTGAAATGATTTAAACGGCAATATAGGTAATTAAAGGATATCAAAACCACCCCCCGTAATGAAACCAACAATGAGCGGTCTGAGGAAATACCACATAAAAACAAGCTGATGCAAACAAATCAAAAAGAGTTTGTCTTCAAGTCACTCGGTCTTCATCCGCTATCTGACCCACGTGCTGTGGATATGTGTGACGTCAACATGGGTCAAAGTTCATCGGAAGTCAGTACCGCCCCCGTCCTGGTTGACAAAAGGTCGGTGTACCATTGTATATGAACCAGAATCGCATGTTTGTGACCGTAGTTTTCTCTTATTTTGTCTTTTCTGTAGCAGTACAATGATATGTAACGAACTTTTATCAAATAGCTGTCTTGTGTTTTAAAGCCTTCTCAATTCAGCCAAATATGTCTGCTTACAGGCTTTTGTATCTACTTGTATGGTACAAATAAACCAGTCTCTCTCTCTCTCTCTCATAGTTATAACATTAATAATATCTACGATAATCTATATTGATAAGAGTCAAGTGTACAGTTTAGAACGGTACGATGTATTGTGTTTGTGACTACTAGATGGATACAAAATGGATCCTATGGCGGAATTTGTTTTACACAGTCTAGTGATACTAGCAAAATATCGAATGATGAATTGTCTGTGTTTGCAACTTTTAAAATGCCCGTTGAATAGTCATACATCATCCTCCTGACCTCTGCCACTCAGATACCAATCAAAGACTTTGTCTGAGACGTGAGTCTAAGAAATGGGGAGGTATAAGGTGGTCGTCAAGACTTACCGACGCCGAAGAGAGTGGGAGGTCCCCTGCGGAAGGCACATTTGTTGATTTTGACGTAGCTTGTGGAAAAAACAACAGACTTTGTGGTGCCTTGCCAATCTTTAAGTGGCTAGACTCGTTTTATTTAAAATCTCATATTTTGTTATCTAGTTAGATACTTGTGTGTTTTGGGCGATTTTTCTGTAGATAGAATTAGGACAGCGGATAGACTTTCTTGGCAGAAGTTTGGAAGTTTCTTACTTATTATGGGCTTCTGTACTCCTAATAAATAGTGCGCAGTACAGTGGGACAAGAACGGAGTGTCTTAGTTACAGTGATTTGAAACGTCACATTTACGTACAAGATGTTTTCATTAAGAAATTTTCGAAATCCTTACAGTTCATTCAACCCAACCACCTTAAAATACCCATATCCTCGGTTTATGATCGAGCTATATCTAGTAGTATGCACCCTTCCATCTATATCTATATAAGATCTATTTCTAGATCTATATAAGAAGTTAATGGACATGTAGATCATGGTGTACTCATTGACCATTACATTGCCATCAGGCATAGTAGCTTGCAGGCAGTTACTATATATGTAATATGGATGTTGGAATAGTTGCAATAAAGCTTCGCAGTGACTTGTTATTCTACAAATAATGCCATAATACGGCATAAACTGATAAGCATGATAAAAAAGTAATTGGTACATGGTCAATTTGCTCTAAAAATTAGCCTATAATTGCAATGTAGCTATTGACAATAATGTTTTACGAGTAGCATAGTCTTGTGAATGTACGCAATATTGTGTTTGTATACCGATTTAGATTTATTGACTGCAATTTAAAACTTGGTACGTGTATTTTTATCTTCTGGTATATCCACAGGCATTTAATTGATACAGATGGCATGATAAAGGTATCTTATTACTTACACACGAAAGAACTAGCACGAATATCAATCGTGAAGACACCACTCTGTTGAGAGTGGATACGATCTGACATTCCCTGAAACAGGACAGACAGAGGCATCGTCTGGATTGTCTTCCAGCGGAACGGAAGGAGTATTTTTCAGACAGCGCCAGAACAAACTGCACTCGGGAGCCTTAGGAGCGAGAGCATCATCCATGGCCTTCGTGCGGGTTTATGGTACCCGTGGGAGCAAAGTAATGCCTCGCTGCGAGGCAGAATGATCCGGTATCCAAGCGACGGCCGTCCGTTGCCATACGGGTGAATAATTGTCTCACCAAGAAAGGTAATTCGGCAGCGGGTGCGGCGCAGTTCGTGTTGGGGTGAAGGAAGGTCAGCAACTCACGCTGTTTTTTATGACAGCTACTCATATAGAAATACTGCTCTATTCGGAATTTGCTTATATAGTGGAATCCAGCATATGCATGCTACTACTTAAAAAGTATAATATTTTACGCTTTCACCAACTAATGACTTATTCAATGAGATAGATTACATTATCTTTGCTTCGCATGAAGATTTTAAAACAGCGATAAAATTCTCGTTTGGGCCAGTATTCTATATACAATAACAATAAGATGTACGTGAACTTGAATAACTGGCATTAATATCGCTTTGTCTTTAATACTGTAACAGCTCTTGAGTGTGTCTGGGTATTTTGGTCTTAAGCCTGTTATGTTACCATGTCAGCCACTTTGGACAGTTTGGTAAATTTCTTTTAACATTTTAAGAAAAAACTTCGGTTAAGGAAATCATCTATGTTTTAGTAAATATCGCTATTAATGGATTGTCCAATAGAGACTTGGTGGTATTCATCAATGCAGATCTCGTAATACGTCACTTACTTAAGACAATCCGCCAATCATTCATTGAAATATCTATCAGGTAATATAATCCCCTTCTAACTTCCAATGTTAAAACTACTCTTTTGATTTTAAGAAAATCAATATCTACATATGATATAAATTGATGATCACTTTTTATTATTAAAGCGGATGTATCCCCGTTCAGTGCATCTGGTACTCGCGTATTAATAATTCTCAAATTACATTTTGTAAGCTCCCTAAGCTCATCCAGTTGCATAACTATTTCCCTACAGAACCCGAAGCAATTTGTTCAAGTTCTGTAAAATCCCTGCCAAAGCTTCTCTTCTCAAATGGCTGCTCACCAAGGTGTCAGTCAAGGTCTCTAGTAAAGATGGGGACGACAGATAGCAGCCTTATCTTACTATCCAGGCAAGACATATAGACCTGATGGATTACATTTCTCTTTGCTCTGTTGGCCTTTATTTTCCATGGCGCAGTGGGCTCAAGTGGGGTGACAGTATTCGGTTTCAAACATATAAAACATTGAACGATGAGGCCACATCAATATAGTACAAGCTGTCGTATTGCAACATACAGACTTGACAGTGATAAAACGTAATGCTCTTACAAACTTAGTACTCGCTTACCGTTACAGATAGAACAGAAAAATTCGTACGGGACTTGTGAGTTACTGAACTGGAGAGACCACTATTATTATTTCTATTATATTCATGCATCTACAGCTATTGTCTAACGAAGCAAGAAGTGGTTGTACCTGTACATAGTTGTTTATGTAAGTCTTTATAGTTTTAGTAAGGTCACATTCTACTGTTACTATGATCTTCACATAAACGTACAATAAAGGTATTTCATTCACTCTTGAAAAATCTTTCTGAAGGTACATGCCCTTGTCAAGGGCTTCATATATGTTACAAATAATTCATCTCGATGAATAAAACATTGCTCTCTAACTTTGCAAAAGTGTATCCACACCCGGAAAAATCGATAAGTTTGACGACAATGGCGTTTCCAATGGCACCATCTTGACTACATCAGTGTTGAACTTAAACATTGACAGTCTGTTGATGAATGGCTGGACCTGAGTACTCGAAGCTTTGGTTGTCAAAATGCCAATGTTGGGCCTTTCTTCTTTCTAACGTGAACACACGCAATGGCCTTGGTAAGAGAAGGCTGTCATGGGTGAAAAAGGGCCCGTGCCTAATTGATTTCCAGCAGACGGTTACCTAACCCGAGTGACTGCCGAGGTTAAACCACGACTTCCGCTCGACTGAAGACTTGGCGTCTGGTATCCAAAGGCTCATCCCGTGTGAAAGCATAGGAACGTTTTCACACAAGGTAAGAACTAATACATCTCCAGAAAAGTCTTCAATTTTGTCTGTTTGGTGGTAGAGATATTTAAGAGCTTGCTCCTATATTTTCTGGATTGCCCTGACTCTTTCAAGATGGTAGATGAAGATCAGGTCAATGCTACATGTACATATATATTTCTATGGTAGCACCTTACCCTATGTCACACTTTTAACACAGTGGCGTCACAGCTTTTACGTTATATGGATTTTCACCCAAATTGAAATATATGGGGGTGCACAAACCATGTTATTTGAACGCGCCTTTAGCCTTAACGATGATTCAGCAAATTGAATATTCCATTAGTGATACCAGATTATCGCACGGATGCCTTCGTTGAGCCTTTGCCACTTATTAAATCTAGCCTTGAACCTGTGGGTTCTGCTGATAGAATCTGGCCGTACGCACATGGTGTTGTTTCTGCATTTCAGAGACGAAGAGTCCTCCAAGGAGTACAAGTAGATCGTAATACTACTAAAGAAAAAATTACTTACTTTACATGTAAGAAGCAAGACTCATCAGAGATAGATTTTTAAGCTACAATCACCGGTATGTGCCTACAATCACCATCGCAAAGGGATAACATAATTGTCCTGTTCTTCATCATTCTGAAAACACATTAAATGTCAATGACCTGGACCAAACGGCTGTCACCATGGTAACTGGTGCTGAGGCAGACACCCTGTGGTGTTGGGTTACATTTTGTAGCAGGACCGGTTGGAAGGGCTGATCACCATATGCAATAGTAGTATATGGATGTGTAGTAGTAAGAATACACAAAGCAGTAGTTTGCCAGTCTTGCACAGACCTACAAGCTGGATTTATATTTGAAATACATATGTTTCGTTTGATTCTTTGACGTCTGCCATTGAGTCTATTTCCGGGGTTGTGGAAGCACCCCCTTGATAAGTGCTCCACTCGCTTACTCCACTTCTACTGGTTATCTAGAAGTGCTCCTCGGTATCGACAAACCACTCTGCGGTCCACTAAGTAACGGTTCTCACGCTGTTATAACTCTTTCGTTCCATTGACTGTAAGGTTAAAGTGAGCCAGTCTAGTGCCTACCACTGCATACAAATAGAAAGACAGTATGCCTTTTCCCCACCACACTCCTGAATACATATGAAAACACTACTGTTTAGTTATTTGTCGTGTGTGTGTGTGTGCGCATGCGTGTGTGTGTGTTTGTGTGTATCACTGTGTGTCTCTGTGTGTATGTGTGTGCCAGGACAGGAGCTTACGGTGTCGTATACCTAGGAATTCCCTTAGGATATCTCAAGTAAAATGGGCGCCCAAACTATGATCTCAATGACAACGGGCGTAAGTTACAATGATAGCAATCTTTTGGACGACTTTCCGGTCGATACTCCATTTCCTGACCAACATTTTGAAGTTAGCTAATGTCTTTTGAAGGCACGAGGCTGTAGAATTTAGACATAAATCCTAGTATCTTTGAAGATATTCATCTTTAAAGGTATTGCCTCCTCGCTAAGACTTATTTTTACTAACCTATAAAGCTCGAAGAGGCTGCGTATACGTAGCTTAAGGCAATGTTTTAAGTTACTGCATTATACTGTCCCCAAACCCGAGCATATCTGGTTGGCTGCCAAACTACATCTGGGATTCTGTAGGACCATTGTTTCAGAAGACTATACCTAACTTTATGGGGCATCATGTACCTAACTTTATGAGGCATTATGTATCATTTTTCAAATTAAATAGTTTCATACTAAATATTTGTGTGAGTGTAATTTACTTCTACCTTTCAACAGACGTGTGCAATCATCACATATTTCTGAAATCATTATGGTTCGCACTAAAACAGCACATCCACCTTAATTTGTGGCACCGGCACAGATCAACACGCACGAGGTGAAACTTGCTGTGACTTTAAGAATGTATAAAACACCTTAGCTACACCGCAAAGTCTTTAATTAATTTATTGAGGATTCAGTCTTGTTTATGATTTAGGCCATGTTGATTTGATTATATGGATGACATCCGCGCGCGCATGAATTTTCGGCCGTTTACAACCACACTGTAAATTGTACAAAACAGTTGCAAAATGAGCAAATATATACCGAAAGTTGCAAAAAAAATATTTGAAAACGATTCCAACGTCGTAGAATGCCAAAATCAAACAAAAAACTAAAATGCAAAGAAATGAATTTAAAGAGTAGATTTTTCCGCCATACCATACTCTGTCATTTGTTCGACCTTCATAACAACGTAGATTTCATGAAAGCAACTTTTTTTTTGCAAAACTTTTTTTTTTTATTCGCGCGCTCGCATCAGTTTTGGGATTCCCAGTTGATGTCATTCATATAATCAAATCAACATGGCCTTAATGAAAAAAAACATGTTTTGTAGCTCATGATCACCACACCATGCTCCCAAAACAAGGCTTATCATGCGTTGTAGTTTCGACATGTACAGAGTGCTTCCGACAAAAACATGGCAGGTAATAAATCTAACAATACCTAAACAGGGAATCTAATTCCATAGCACGATTTGTTTTAATCAATAACTGTTACACTACATCTCCGTGCATTACTCACTCCAAACCAGTGTTCTAGCTAGCCTGATTGTTTTTCCTTTTCTCTAAATGTTGTTTGATGTTCCCATTGCTGATGTCCACACTCAAGGTTTAAGTTTGTTTGAGGTAACATCATGTCGAGCGCTGAAGGCACGGCAATCCCAGGGGGATCGGGGAAACTTTTAAAATCTTGACCCTCTGAAACGCTATTTCCTGCATTTTGAGGGGCAAATTTTGCTGGCTGACTAAGCTTTGTTTGATGACATCTCTTTCTGTCTTCACACACCGATTCTTATGTGTCAAACATGACAGATTGGGCAAACGTTTTATATTTCATAAGCATCAAAATTCCGTCCAATGACAAAAGGCTAATTGCAGATACAAACAACATGTATGAAAAAAGGAAATGCATTGGTATCAAAGACTACGTCTGACATTATACTACATTCTACAACATACATGGTACTAGTTTTATCGGGTTTGACTTCTTTTGAGGCAATGGTAGACGAATTTACCAACTTTTTCTATAATGGGTTCTTTGATTTTAGACAGAAAGACAGTCGCTGGCATACACCGCTCCCTACAGTACATATAGCATGTTGCTTCCCGTGGCTTGGCTATACATGAAGCTTATCGGAGGCGCCGCTATGGCTAGATTGAATGTTAGAGATGCATGGTAATTACTTCCAAACAACCTGGACAGACCGCCGAGACACACTGGTCATTTATCATATCCTATCTAATAATGTACACACGGCGAACTCATATCAAACTGAACCACAAAATGTTATACGCACGGTTAACATTAGAGGTCGGTGACCTTTTGTTTTTATGAAAGTATAATGTGTTAGGCAGTTATGTCTTTTTGACGTTTATTGTCTGAAAGATGAATAATAGTTTTTGAACAAGAAAGCAATGCCCCTTTCATTCATTTAAACCCTTCCCTCAAACACCAACGCCAAGACCAAGATTGGGAGCATTCCGACCATATTTGGGCCATGCTTGCCTTTCGAATCAAATGGAATTCGAGTTAAATTTGATTCAGATGTGAATGCCAACTATGACCCCATCTACTCTCTACACTAACCAGCCACTCACTAACTACGGAATCTCTCGTCCACAACCTAATATTTGAAACATTTGAAACATTCGGCTGGCGCAGCCAAACAGTAGCCGACCTGGCCGAATAACAGCCGACCACAGACGACCTTGCTTCCGACCTACTCCCGACCATGGTTGGAGAGGGCTCTGCAGTTTTTCCATATTCGGCTCTGTGTGACAGGGGCGTAAGATTCCTGAAGATGATTTAGTATTTCCTTCTATGTTTGAAGTAGGTCGACAGGAAATTGGCTCATTTGGACTGTAACGTCTTTCCAAAGAGATCTTTATTTATTGCAATAGGTTTTTGACTACATGTTCTATTCCTAGCGTAAGCTACCTTGAACTTCATCGTCTGCTCTTGAGACTTTGGCGATAAACAGCTGTTATGCAGGTTTCAGCGATACAGTGATAAGACTGTCCTTTAACCTGACTCTAAGATAACCTCTAAATTCACAAAGTCAAAGGACGTCACATGCCCGTAGCCAGGATTTTGAATAGGGAGGGGGGTTCTTCTTAATGTCTGACGGACCAGCGAGCGCCGAAGGCTCCGTAGGGGGGGGGGGGGGGGTCGGTGGGGGGGGGGGCTTCGTGAAATGGAATTTCCTGCGTTTTTGAGAGGATGTCAATGGAAAGTTAAAATTTAAATCTAATTTGACTGCCTACCGCGCCCCAAATTACACCCGAACACCAGACGACATCCACTAGGCAACCATGGCGGAACGTCCCGTCCACACCTTAATGTTTTGAACAGTTATAAAACAAATTTGAACTGCAATATCCAAAACAAGACATTGGACAAATTTTCGAATGTACAACTCCAGTCTTTTCCAAGGAATGAGCAATCCACGTCTTCCGTGACGCAGCAACACACGTGACTCCATGAGCAGCGGATCAGACGTTGCTAAAAGTAAGTCTGTGGCGCCCCCCGCCTCTGTTGAGCGATGTTTAATCTCTTTAATCCCTCTTGCAAACTGCATTTCTTTTAACACCTCCCAATTCATATATCTCGCAAAATGTCGGCCATTTCATACTCCACTGCACACGGAAGAGAAATCAAACCCAACAATAACTACCAATGGATATCTAAAGTAGCATTAGCGTTACTTATTTTCATTTTTACTGTTTATTGTTATCATGTTCTTGCAATTAGCCCTCGGGCATGGATTTACAATAAACTTTCTATTAAGTCCGATTTTGTGTCCAAGATTCTTACTTTATCCACAGTTTTGAACAGTTGTAACATTCGGCTAGCGCAGCCGAACATCAGCCGACCTTCCTCACGACCTTGGTTGGGGGAGTATTCGGGTCATACTCGGCTATGTGTGACAGCTGCAGGGGCTTTAACTTCTCTTCAGTTATCATTGTGACAAACCACATTCAATTCATACGTTCTCTAGAATAGAATCACTTGCCAAACGTACCATTAACGTGATAGAGTTTCGTTGTGATGGTATTGAAATAATCTATTATTTGCCTACCTTGTCCTCAAAATTAGATTTTATACACATTTCGCAAGTAATCTCCAAAAGGAAATCGACATAATTTTGAACCCAGGATGAGTGAAAGCGGTTTTGGGATGGCGAATTTACGCAGCATAAGATGATCGAACTTCTATTACTGCAGTAATCGTATTGAGCCTTTTGTATATTCTTTTGGAGTAGGTGGCAGCGTGTGCATCTGTGACAAAATCGGAACATTATTCTATCTATCTGCTTTGTGATTTTTCTACTCGTCTACAAGATCAGAACCACATACAATTCGTCATAAAGTTAAAAATCATCACTATCAAACAAATAAATTTGTTTGAAAATGAACTTTAAGCAGATACCATTCATTTTTATATCATTATTTAAATCGTTGAGGGATCTATGAGTAGCTTCTACAGCTATATGAGTTTGTTTAGGAGACGAAGCATACCAAAAATCTGTTAAAAATATGGAAAAATTCAATGTACATTATATCAGTAATATAATGAAGTTTAGGGGAAGCATAAAGAAATTGACAAAACTGAAAACATAATGATGACCCCTCTCCCAATTTCTCTCTAGCAAACTCCCAAGGGTGGGGAGGGGGGTGTTAGGTCATCGCTGAATTTCATGCCGCACCCTTTGGAAAATCATTTGATACCTGCAACAATTAATTTCTCTAATCAGTATCGATGCCTGCATCCGTCCTGTACACATGAACTACTGTAAGCTATAAAATATTCACGAGCTCAATGAAGAATTACGACGTTTCCCTCTTTGACAAATAACCGGGAATCAACTTTGGAGAGTCCCCAAACGTAACCCGTTAGATGTGCGATAACCATAGATGATGCCGACCCGTGTGTATCAATGGATCACGTGGGGATAACAGAAGATGGACCTGGCCTACGGGTCCTGTGTATTGTTCCTGGAATTCAAAGACGTGAGCCAATCACAGAGCGAGGAGATTGAGTGAATCAACCGGATGAAGAAGTGACGCCAGAAAGCCGCGAGCTTTACTGAAGATAACGTGTGTTTAATGTACCTGTAGTCCCTGTAGCATCAGGAGTAGAACTGGGGCAAGAAAAACATCGTCAGGTGTTTAATATTAACCAAACGTATTTTGGTTTTCAGTGTTTAGAAGAAGCGTTTGCTATCTTGCAGTGGGACTGGCACTGTGGATTATGCTAACTAGGAGGCTATGGTAAGTGTGTACAATTCATAAACAATATTGTCTCTTTTTTAAAGTGCTTAACGAAGAACTATTTTTATTTGGTACGAGAACTGTCTTGTATTATGTGACATATTTATAACATTTTAATGGCAAACAAAACCTGCTGACTTGCTGCAAAACACACATAGATCAGCTTAGGCCTTTTCTATAGTAAATGGTTTTGAAACATTTTTTTTCATCTGAAGAGATATACCACTGTTATTCTGTTAAAATATGGTGATTTTACTGATCACTGTCCATGAATGGAAGCTCTAGCAGAATTCAATTTGCCACTTACGTTATTACATGTAGAGCTGAGTAAGTAAATATCTATACATAATGCAAGCAGGGTCATGTACATGTAGCTTATTGAAAAGACTGGTGGTTTAACATAAATTGAAGCTACAGTACAGTTTGCTTTGCTACTTGTGTTACTACAAGTATTTGCTGAGTAGGTACCTATCTATACATCTAGTGGAGGCAGGAGCGAGCTCATCCAAGTGTTAAGAAACATATAAATTCCAATTAGGACACGCGGTTGGCTCAGAATGTTTCTCACTCAAGGGAATAACCGGCTTTGACCCCAGCAATATTTCTGCACGGCATGCACCGTGAAGCTTAATCAGATTAGAAGACAGGAGGCTCCTGTCAATGTCAGCACTAGAAAGCTAGTAGGTAGTAGTAATATAATTGCAAATAGACAACGTTCACCATAGAAACTCTTTTCTCTTTTAGAAAGAGGTTCCTTATAGAAGAGGATAAATGCAACAAAACTGGATTTTTCATGGCCAATTTTGGGGCCATTCTTTCAACATAGTCAGTTGAATCAATCCTTTCCCATACAATACGTATATCTGTTGAAAATGCGATGTCGCTGATGGAAGACCGTTGCTTGTTTTGTATTGTACGCTGCTTCCAGCAATTCATGGTTGGTACATAAAAATAACGAGGCGCCTTAGGTAGCTGGCTTGGGTTTTCTTTATAAACGCTTTAGGTGAGAAATGAAAAAGAAAATGTGTTAAGAAACGGCAGTAAAATTTATGTCAATATCAGACAGATGTCCTCATCCAAAATATTTTCGTTTTGCCAACCTGACATTGCATTTGATGCCTCAATTTTTTTTTTACTTTTGACTGAAAATTGTTTGCAGTGACACTAGGCATATCCTCACACCCTTTCATAACCTAAATGTAAGACTCCGACAGTTTCATTCTCATTCCATCTGCAATGATTCAAGCAGCAAGACCAGCATTACTGTTCCCAAATTGCGGTATAAAGAACTCTGAAATGATCCCTTAGCCTGAGGACTATATATGCGGGTCTTACAAAGTACCGCGTGTAGGTCTCCATACTGTGTAATAACCTTGTCCATCATGGCCACATTACAAGCCTAGAAAATACACATCCCTCCAGGGGCTCGGTAATCTGACAGATGTTAGCCCGACGTAGCATCGCAGCATCTTCCCGATTCATCCGCGGGTGAAAGATGTCAGCTGTGTAAGTATCGCCCTAGGCCATTGCCAGGTCAGAGGTCTCAGTCAAATTACTATCGCTGAAGTAAAAGGTCTCCTCTGGGTTTTCTGCCGCTCTCATTTACATTAAGCCCAGGCATTGCTGCTGAAGAACGATTGCCCACAAGGGTGATGATAGGATCCTAAGGACGGCAGTGCAGGCTAATATTACCAGTTTATTTTTTCGTCATCTAATTATGTATTTAGCTTTGTATGTTTCTTTACTTGCCTTTAACTATGTAACTATTTGGGTCTCTATGCTTGAAATAAACAATAAAGAAATAAGTAAAATAAAATTCATTACCTAAAATTGAGAATAAATAAATAATCAATAGATTTTGTTAATCCACATACAAATGTAAATAAATATAATAATTAATTAATAAATAAACGAAATTAATAATGTAAAATGGAGAACTATATATGAATTTAACTTACAAGCAGAAAGAAACTTTAATGCTTGTCGTTGGGGGTTGAATGCCAACCAAATCAAATGTATTTTCGCACCATTAATGAAAAGTGATTTCTCGTGTATGGGTAACAAGGAATTAATAGAGGAGATTTGTGCTTGATGATTGATGCTATCCCAAGGGGGGCATTAGCTCACACGTATGTGCTAGGCCACACCAATTCAATTAACTTGTTCTCAGATAAGCTAGCTTTGCCTTTTTTTCTGATTTGCAAACAGAATTTCCAAAATCCAACTTCCAAATCCTCATACTTTGCCCCCAACAGTTAAAGAAAGTCTTGTCTTCGTATTGTTTACAGTATTTTTGTTTATATTCTGTCAATACAGTGGTTTGACTTAAAGTTTAAAGTACATTATTATTTGAATCATAAGACACGCTGGTGTTTTGACCTTATGGCTCCTATTGTAGCATTTTGGGCTATTAAAGGTTTTCTAAGTCCGTTTGTACTGTCGCTTCATATCTTATGATTCTTATCTATCTAACCCCATTAAAATATTAAGTTGATATAACTTGAGCAAGAAGTCTAGTCATGAAATGTTGGAATTAAAAAATAAAACATTTCTTTATCTTTTAAATTCGAAAAAAAAAAAAAAAAAAATATCAAATCGATGTGGCCTTAATTCAACCTGGAAGCATTCCGTGACAAAACTTTAATAGGGTATCACGGATTGTCTCCATGTGTTACTTACTGCACAGCAAACCGCGGGAGAGCATGTTGTTACATGTTAGGCCTAATGACTTCTGATTGATAGCTCCTATAAAAAGCTTCGCGAAGATAATTAGTCGATACATCAAATGCCACGACAAGATAGGAGACAGAGACAGTAGGTTAGATAGATCACGGAAGAGCCGACGCCTTGAAAACAACGAGGTGCATCTAAATGCCGTTGACGCGGAATAAATCTAATTGCTAAACAGCGGAAATTACGAATTTCAACTACAGTAACAACTACCCACAGTGTACCAGTAATTGATCGATTGTTCCCTAAGGTCACACAAATCTAATTAGTTGGTTTTCGTATTTTTGTAGAAAAAAATAAGGCTAAAACAGGCTTCGGTATAGCCAAAAATGCTACAAAAGGAGCCACGAAGTCAACATACCGGGCTGGTTCGTGATTCAAAATTTTTCCAACATTAAACATTGAATCAAACAGCTGCAGTGATAGATGCAAAGACTGTAACCTCGACGGAAAATATTTTTCATTTTGGGCCAAGTATGAAGATTTTGGGTTGGGATTTTTTTTTTGGAAATCAGGAAATAAGATGAAGTGCATGAATCCGATAACCGATTGATTGAATTGGTGTGGCCTAATGGTGGGATTACTGTTATCTTGTCTTGCAGTAGGTGCTGATACGCAGCGTTCATCAACCATACACATTTGTACTACATTTCGCACCTGAACCGGACCTCCCAAATAATGGCAAGTTGCACTTGATATTTAGGTATTCATTTGCTGTAATGTATTTACTTTGTTTATTGGTTATTGTCGGTTTGCATTTAAAACACATTAATGTGTAAAACATTATATACAACGAATGTGCGGGACAACTAACGAAACCTAGGGGGTTATCGAGGGGCTACCAGTTGATACATGAGAAGAAAATACATGAGAAACGAAAAAGAGAATAAATCAAAATAGACAGGCAAGAGCTAGCACGACGAACTATTAGCTGACTAACTAATTCATAAAGTAAAAACAATCAAATAAACTAATAAGGAATCAGTCAGATCTCAAGTAATTATGCATAATGACAAAGTATAAGCATAAATATTCAATAATATCACAAATTAGAAAGCGTAACGTATGTGTAAGCATCCTCCACTACAATCTATCCTCCATCAGAGACTGGATTCCCTTTACTTTTGCCAGGTTAGTATCATATCTGAGATTGTCAGGGAGTTAATCCTAGATCTTCCTCGACTTCTCTGACCCTTTGTTGCTCCCAAAGGGATACCATAATGCCGGAAAGATTAAATTCCGACCCATGCTTCCACTAAACATTTTTTTTCTTATCACATTCCAGGCTGACAAGTTGAGTGAACAACAAATTATAGGTAAGTAAACATTAAGTATTTGATTCCCTCTGTGCTTTTTTGTGTACTCAAATGGATGACCTGCATGTATTGGTGATTCGGTTTTTACGACAACCATATGTCTAGTTTGGAAATGAACAGAAATGAATCTAAGGCATCAAATGCAATTTCATGTACAAAAGGATACAGTACAGTCGACTATTGCTGAAACTGTGTCTGCTTGTTTGTTTGTTTGTTTCTTTCTTTCTTTGTCAGAGTTTCGAGAAGCCTTTAGTGTGTACGACAAGGACGGTGATGGTATCATCGCCATCAAGGAGCTGTTCAAAGTGATGTGGTCTCTGGGACAGAACCCGACCGAGAGTGAGATGGAGAAGATTCTCCAAGACGTGGATCCTGACGGTGAGGAATCATCTCATGTCTGTTATAAACTTTATTTTTTTCTGGTCAATGTCATGTACAAGATGTCCACTGCATGACGTATTATTGATTATAATTATATGACACAATAATCACATATATAGTCTATTTTGTAGTTATTATTTGAACATTTAGATAATTATATTTCAATACTTGGAATAAATTTATTAAGAAAAGAGATGCAAACCACATCAGCTGGATCCCAATAATTTGTCTTATACTGAAAATGAAATTAATTTAATTTAATGTAATTCACTTTATGTTCACGGTGGCAAAATTTAACGGTCAGAGAAAAATGGACATCTTCAGAAAGTCCATGAATCATTTGATAACTGTAATGATAAGTTCACGGTACAGAAGTGACAGAGAAAACACTGAACATAACAGTACAGTGAAAAAATAAGGAATTACAGTAGATTAGTCAACCTCTCCGTGAATTACAGCTGCAAACACTCAGACAGACCGAAAACATAACCTTCCTGCAGAAGGATATTTCATTCCCTGGGGGTAATAATGGACCCCGCATCCTTTTGTCTATTATACAGGGGAAGGAACTATCGACTTCCCTGACTTCCTGACAGTAATGGCGAAACGGCAAAAGGACACGGAGCAGGAAGAGGAGCTACGAGCTGCCTTCAGGGCGTTTGACATGGACCATAACGGCATCATCGAGTAACCAGATTCCTTTTGATTACTGGTCATGACTGATTCTCGCTTCTGCTATATATTTTCACATAAATATGTTG
The DNA here is from genome assembly GCF_001625305.1 of Branchiostoma belcheri. NCBI lineage: Eukaryota > Metazoa > Chordata > Leptocardii > Amphioxiformes > Branchiostomatidae > Branchiostoma > Branchiostoma belcheri. Next base: position 3,480,208 of record NW_017802824.1, read on the forward strand.
TGCTAGCTTTCATCACTGGTAGAAGATTGGTAGAGCAATTGTACATTTGCAATGTAGAATGGATTTATTCCTAAAGCTAACCGACATCTAGCACACCGCAGTCGACCATCAGTAAGACATCATGGGGCCGCATAGTTCCTTGCCTTGTGACAGGCCGAATACTAGTTTTAAGCAGAAACTATTTCGTCTAGCTTCAGATGACGTACTGAGAGACCTCTGTGGTGTGTTAGATGCTGGTTATAAGATCTCCAAGCGGATATTTCTGTGGCCTCAAAGACAATGTCAAATAGGCCCGGGTGGCAAACGGATACTGCCTGGCATATGAATACTACCTGACCCATTTGATACTGTCTTTGCGGCCACCGAACGATCTTCTTGAAGATTAGATGCTTGTTTGTTTAAGGGATATATCCTTTCTACAGTATACTAGCTATACGTTGTACATCAGTTTCATTCCATTAAACGTTCGTACTGTTTTTGCCTTCTAGCACAAAGGAACTGAGGAAGGTGATGACAGACCTTTGTGATGACATCACCAATGAAGACATAGACGAGATGTTTTACCACTTTGACAAAGACGGTGACGGCATGATTTCATACGAAGGTGGGTACCCGCGGGTGGTTTGCTATGATCTATGGAAACCAAACATGCAGCTGTTGTATCAAAAACATTTTTTTTCTCAGAACCGTGTTCAAGTACTGTTCTGGGTAGTCCAGAACCTTGAATGGTGCAAATCTACGTTTTTTGGATAGGTGGAGATTTTTCAGAAATAAATAGGTCCTGTTCTGAATTCAAATTTGACCAAAACTTACTAGTTACTGGACCCTCTTTCGCCGGCCAACTCCCCTGGCCAGCTACTTTCTTTTCATGTCAATTTCTACTATTTATTCAGCTTGAAAAGGAGTCTGGTGGAGACTATAAATTTACTCGAATTCGATTCAATTCGTATTAGAAGTAGGCATGGCCTCTTATATCTGGCCAGACTGTTCCCGAACTTGAAATAACCTTGGTTGGTTTGTTGTCGGGGAAAGGTTGTGAATTCATGAAAAGTATGAAATTAAAGACAACAAAGCAGAAGTGATTTGCAACATTTGATCATGAGCACTTTCTGTGCTTGTTCTTGATATGACTTTTTTTCGTTGACGTAAACAGCTCGGTCGGGCCCCGGCTTGGAAATGTGACCTCAGCATGGCAGGGGATTCAGGGAGTATTGTTATTGCCTCCAGGAGACGCCAGACTACTGTAATCCTCATAATCCTACTGATACATTCACCAGAAGCGAAATGAATTGGACACGTGGCAGATACATGCGGTGACGGTGACGTGCTCTTTCACATGTGTTTCTTATCTCTTTCAGAGTTCATTAGCGTCGTCATGGCAGCGGAGAAGGAAAAAGATGGACAGCCTTAGTAAGCTTCGTCGCTTACCGCATCGCGAGTAACAATCAACGAGGGCAATACACTGCACAAAAACGTAGATTTAGCAATGGCAGTAAATACCAGTTAAAGTTGGGTAATGTTCACTTTGTTTTTTTTTAGTAAACACTAGTACTACTGGACTTTACAATGGTAGTAAATAAAAGTCAAGTACGGTAATTCCGGACCTAACGAGGGTTGTAAATGAAATGACCTGACTAGACTTTTATTTACCATTGTAGAGCCAGATACTACATACAAAGTAAACATTACATGAGTTTACTACCTTTAGTAAATCCAACTTTTCGTGCAGTGATACAGTCTGATAGCTTCCTCACAATCACGGCGTCCTTCTATAGGAACAATATTTGTTCAAATGTGACAGAGATGGAATTTGGAGCAACAGACAATAAATATACAAACATCGCAATAAAGATCAATTTGGAAGAATCCTGAAGATTTAATTTATGTGCAGAAACGGCAATCAAACACTGTAAAAATCCACTCTATACGGACACTTTAAATTGTGGGCAAAGGCTATTCTCTCCGCTCGGATACATCTTTACGCGTGCTTTAAGTACTTAAAGATGTAATTTTTTAAAGCGAAAGGAACGTTGCTCCCCTAGTAATCACATGTAGGCCTATTCGAATAGATATGTATATGGCTGTGTGATAATGAATGATGTAGATATGACTGTTCTGTAAAGATTACCATTTGTATACCATATACCATGTACATTTATCATATGTGCGCTTATCAACACGATATTGTGGAAATCACTCACATGTGCAAATAATATAAAATATGGACATATGATGACTTGATATTCCTTGACTGTATAGCAAATATCAAAAACACGATAAAGTGGCGTAGAGCCGTTTCGTGTTATAACAGTGGTAGCGCCTTATGTATAATAGTGTATAACCCAATACTAACAGAACCACCACCCCCCATCCCCTACCCCAACCATGGTTAGGAGCGAGCAGGTCGGATGGAAGGCCGACTGTGGTTGACTGGTGTGCGGCCAGGAAGGCTATTGTCCGGCTGTACGCGTGTAAAATGTTTAAATCATTATGCAGAGGACGGGAGTTTGGGCCATGGTTGGCTAGAGGTTGGCATGGCTGGCTGAAGTAGGTTTGACTAAAAATTTAACTCAACTTCGCTATGATTTGTATAGAAAGGTCAGACTGCTACCGACCTTTAGTCAATCTTAGTCACCTGTTGTTCGGGGGAAGGTTCTAAATGTGCGACAGAGGCTTTAGTCAGTGTCAGCCCGGGGCTACGCCTGAGTGGTTCGGCAATCCAAAGCAGATGAAAAGAGACAGATATACGCCTTCCTTCTTCTTTTACCACGCAAAGACGTCATCCTGACGTCAACATACGTTCCCTTGAGATCTTATCAAACTCTACCCTTTTCTTCAACATTAGACAAGTCTCCTTATGGCCCTTGTGTCGGTTGTTGTAGGCTATCGGTACTGGTAAGTTTGAAACTTTGCTCAGAGAACCTGCGTAGGCTACCGCAGCAGTGCTTAACTTTTACGATAATTGCTTTCTTCTGTAGCTTATCGATTGCCAGGTTCTCATAGGATTCAAAGTGCTTTTCTGTTAAACCTGTTTGTATGTAGGTTTAGTTCCCTCATCTTTTCAAAGTCATTAATGTACGCTATCTCTGATCTACCAACCAGTTCAAATCCCACACAAGAAAATAGAGAAGCAGTTGAGTCATGAAAAGTTTAAGGCGAGTCTGTAGTTTCTTTAAAAAGTCGAGCTTTTCCATTAAACTTGTATGAATGTAGAGATTGTAGACCTTATATTAAAAGAGCCAGTTTATGAACGCTATGACTTACCAATTCATTCTAAATTCAATACAAGATGTAGTGACTTACCCAATCATTTCGAATACAATGTCATTGCAAGAAATTGTAGGGAAAGAGTTGAGCCACCCCGTCTATTCCCTTCCATTGTAAAAAGCATTGTCTGGTAATATGCTTTGCCCTCAGTACAACTGAGAACAGACTGGCATGTAGTAGTTTGTGTGATCCATGCAGCACCAGGAAGTTCCGCTTTGTGGGGCACGTACTCTTTGATTTGTTTGCTGGCAATAACCACCCCCCCCCCCCCTGCGTACACTTGGAACATGCCGAAAGACATGATTTGAAACAGTGTTCATCATCCCATCATGCGGTAGTGTTTTTTAATGAAATCTATACATTGTGCATGATGCACTTTTTGACAAGTAAACTTTTATTTGACTTCTTCTTTTCCACCGAAAGTGTGATGATGATATGAAAAAGGCACAGTTACTACTGATAAATACATGTTTTAGATGGTATAGGGAAAGTTAACAAATTGTCTTTTTTCTGACATGATGTTAGGCGTGAACTGCTGAAACATCGTTCTCATGTCTTCATCCCAAAGGGGCCCAGTCACGTGACCATTGTTGACCCCTGACCTCCTGGTCACGTGACTATCCTCAGCAGCTGAAGAAAGATGGCGGGTGTCGCCTGAAAGCCGTAGTTCGTTCCTTAGCCGTGCGTACCGGTTTAATGCCTTCTTTAATGCCGTCTCTGTCAACTCGTCGCTTCTCCAAATTGGTTTATCATTTAACCACATCGTAGCTAGTAGTCATGGCTATTTATTACATTAAGGAACAAACAGTAATGTTAACCCTGCGTACATCATTGTTGCTGTTATTAATGTGCTACAGTAATTCAATGACGTCTAGTCGGATTATATTACGTCCTCGCAATGTAACTTGATAAGTATATATGTCTATGTCAAAGGCGTTAGTTCACCTTGTGCACAAAACAGACTACAGATGACTCCACAATTCAGACCAAAGAAAACAACAAACTTTCAAACAAAAATCCATTGCCTTATCTCTAAGATTAAACTGTATTTGTCATATAATATACAACCTCTAGTACTTAGTAGATGTAAGACGATTTCCTGATAGTTTCAACTTTAGCAACTCGTTATGTTATATTTTAAGACAGATGATTTGCATCTCAGCAATTGCCATATGGCATATGTGGCAAAATTATCTATTTCATAAACAGTAAGGTAACTTATGGATCCACGTACAAGTATGACTTCACAAATGTAGATATATGTTTGAAATTATCCAGCAAAATTTTCAATCAATGTACTTGTTACGAGTACCTCTCAAAATTTAATCTTTTTACATTCACGAAGGCCCCAACGTTCAGATCATCCAGCTCTTAGTGTATTAAGTGCGTATAAGCTATACTCATCGCATAATAGGCAATATATGTTGGATTAGTCGTGGCTTTTGCACGACTTGCACAAAATGTTGTGTTAAACAATGGTAGTTAATAAAATGCAAGTCAGGTAATGTTTACTTTTTAAAAGGTTAAGTCATATCATTTACAACCCTTGTCCAAAACTACCAGACTTGACTTTTATTTACTACCATTATGTGTACTGGTATTTACTACCACGCATTGGTATGTCCAACGATTCGTGCAGTGTTTAACCAATATGTTAGAGCAAAGTGCTTCGGTACTCTTCTCGTATCTCTGCTTGAATATCAAGTATATCCTAAAAGTTTTTACAGTTTTGAAAGAAGTTCGTATGGTCCTATTTCTTTTGCTGTAACTCTTCCCTCTCCATCGCCATCACCGATGAGATGAATTCTGTAGAGGAGGCAAAAATGTACTGAAAATGTCATCTAGAGCGAAATCATGATATGGCAATGCCAATAAATTGTTACTGTGATAAGTGTGCTGTGATAACATCGACTATTTTACAACTATTCTCTTTGTTCCGTCTGTATTAATTACTGTTTAATCATTAATTGATTGATTGACACTGCTCTTGGAAATACAGACTTCGAGGACCGTGCCTTGAAATGGGGTCTAGTTCAGGGTAGTTAGATGAGATTGATTGATGTTAACGCCATTTTCATTACCTTCATATGGTATCCTACCGTCACCATTTCTGTCGAAGTGCTGGAACATTTCATCTATGTCTTCTCTGGTGATGTCGTCACAAATGTCTGTCATCACATTTCTCAGTTCAGTCTTACTGTTGAAATAATCGCAAAGAAACAATCATTCAACTTGATAACGTATAATTCAATATCTTTAGCATCACTACGATTATGTAGCTACTTTAAACTGTAATTTTTAACACGGGAAATTTGAACTACCTAAATTTTCGACTGTACAAATCAAGTCTTCATCAAGGAATGAGAAATCCACCCCTTCTGTGACGTCATGTTGTGAGTTGGGAGCGTATGGTGCAGAAAGTCTGTGGCTTCCTCCGTCCTCTTTGAGGCATCGTTTAAAATTTTTGAGTAATTATAATTTCTTATAAATTTGTACTTGTTTAAACTTGCTTCATAATAACTTTTGCCATGCGCATTCACAGATGAGCTTTCAAGATGAACTTTCAGGGGCACCACGTTAGATTTAGATTTTTGTTTTTCAGTTAACTGATAATGGAAACGTTCTTGTGATCAAAATAGTTCAAATCCATGGTGACACCAACGTTCATCAAACTTGCCCTAGTCAGCGACAGTAATATCGTCCCCTACACGTGGGAAATCTCCACGAAACATCAATTTCGAGTGCATTGACTCATGGCAATCCCCTTTTGCCTTACTTACTTGGGACGGGAATAGTAAATTACCGTGTTGGTGTTTTCCCGCAATGCTCCAACGATAGTTTTATTATTATATTCATCATGTACAGTGTCAAATCATCGAGTCTTCAAAACGGCATATCCCTGGATGGAACTGGGTCAAAGCTACAGTCACGATGCATCTTTATATGAGATGGGTCCGTCTATAGGCACCCAAAGTGATTTCAGGGCTGTAAGACTGGGATTTCAAAGTCCGTTTTTTGTCATTCTTTAATGTAGTAAGTTAAATTAACCACATACCATGCTATACTGATACATGTGAGGCGAACATGGGGTGTCACGGTTGCTTGTTCCATATCGTAGGCTGGTTCTAGCTATGTAATTGATGGTATGAAAAATACCTCACGTGGCTTGTTTTTCAGATATTTTACGAAATGATGCCAAAAATGTGCTAAGAAATGGCAATGTATGACAGATTTTCCAGTCCAGAATATGTTGCATTGCTGCCCTGAAATTACATTGGATTCCTTTAGGATGTCATCTGTTGCAGGCAGTAACATCAAAAACACACATTTGCACATTTATTTCCAGAGTACTAAACTGTACGAATGTAAGGTAGGTACTCAATATATCCGTTGTTGTCGGCGTCAAAAGCTCTAAACGCTGCCCTCAGTTCGTCTTCTCTCTCCGTGTCACTTTGACGTTTGGCCATCACGTGCAGGAAGTCCACAAAATTGATCGCTCCTTCACCTGACGGTAGAGAGTCAATATTAGATAGTAGCAATCTACTCGTGAAATTCCGCTTGAACCATGAAAGAAAAGGATATCAGAGGACAGCTTACCGTTTTCCTGCAACGTTGTTTCAACAAAGTTGTTTACAGTATTTCTGCATTTTTTAATTATGCGGGTTTTTTTTACAGAATCAGTAATGTCTCTCACATGTTTACGTTCGATGTCTGTCAGACACCTTCCTCAGAGCAAGAGGGTCCATAAAAGGGCAATAATACTCCTTTGAAGGTCATTGAACTCCTTCAGGGGTAACTTTAGAACAAGTTTAAAGACAGTTCCTATATCAAAGAACGACATAGCCGTGTCTAATGGATAGGGTTCCAGTGGGAATCTGAGTGTGTGTATAAAGACCACTATTAGGTACCGTCAGGGTCAACGTCGTTTGAGATATCCTCCATCTCATTCTCGGTAGGGTTCTGTCCCAGGGACCGCATGAGTGTACCCAGCTCCTTGATGGTTATGGTGCCATCGTTGTCACGGTCCACGGCACAAAAAGCTTCTCTCAACTCTGTTGGGACGTCAAAAACGGTAGAGAGTTACGTTTACAACTATGTACATAGTAGGAAACATACCAATGTTAGTAACCCAATGCGCTTGCAATATAATAATAAGAACGGTTTATTTGACATTTCTCTCACATATGTCACACTTGCAGTCCTAAGACTGAATTATGGTGACAGTACATACATACATTATCACAAACTTGTACAATTATTACTAAACGTTAAAAGTTATAATTATACAACAAATTTATAAAAGTTACGGATTGAATATAAAGATAAATATAATGGATTGAAAACGTATTAAATCCAGGCTGATTACGATAATACATGTACCAACGATAACAGTACTAAAACCGACTTTCAAACGTTGATCTTTTTTTCAGCGGCCACCGAGAAGGCTTTGACTGAGTTGGAAGGCAGCTTGAAGTCTAAATCCCTCCTGCTTTAAAATTGCAACATGATGTTGCCCAATACTAGTTACCATGGTGATAGACTGTCTGGTTCAGGTCATTGACCGTATTAGTTTGGAGAAGAAGAAGAGGAGGAAACAGAGCAAAACAATATGTTTTCCCGCCGTAAACATAATAAAGAAATCAAGAATGACTTATCATTAGATTAGATGCGGTTTTTATTCATACGGCGTAATCTAGTTAATACAATTTCACGCAGCTATGATTTGTCGGGATATTCGATAAGTTATGATCTTTATGATCACAATTATTGTCACAGCTTCTTAGTCAAATCACGGAAAAGCTAGCAAGCAGAACGGCAAAATCACCTCGCTAACAGAAAACAAACATCAAATTCATAAGCCATTATACGTCTAACCAATATTTTTAAGGCTCTTTATGTGAAGTTAATATGGACCTTCTTATGCAAGTAGCCACCATCTCATATCTGCGATGCTTACGTTATGGGTGGTACGCATGGCCTTTCAAATAAAACTGTACATCATCATGTCATGCTTAAAATTCCAAATCACGTAAAAGCATACAGCAGCTTCGGGGTACATAAATACATGACAACATAACAATTCCGGATTATTATAGCTATAAAAACAATACTTAGTCTTTGACAAAAAAAATATATTTTATTTGATCCAAATTTGGCTGGGAAAGTTTATACTTAAATATAATTGCAAGGTAATGCAATTTCAGGACGATACAATACTGGATGAGAAGGTCTGTCTAATTTGGTATTTTGGACCATTCTTGGCACATTTTTGTCATTATTTAATTCCTTAACCGTTTGAAATTCTCCAAATACCACCAAGCTACGCGAGGAGTTTCTTCTGTTTTGGTAAGAAACAACGATTTAAATATCTAGCAATTGCCTACAATATGCGGAACAAGCAATTTCCGTCGGCGACATCACAATTTTGCCTCACAAATATCAGTAAAATATATGATATTGTTGATGCAATTTACTGCATTAAAACAACGAGCAAAAATTGGCTTTGAACATAATTCAATTGGATGATTGGTCTATTGGTTGGATTTAGTAATTACTTGGTGACACGAAAACAGAAGCAGTGAGATGATCTTTTATGCGTTTAAGTGGCTTTTAAAGAAAGCGAGGAATATGATGTCAATGTTTACCATTTAGATCTTGTGCGAAAGGGCAATCACAATTTCCGCTCGGTAGATATTCATAAACCGAAAATAAGCACTTAAAGTCACTTGGAATCAATTTCAAATGCACGTATTGATTTTTTATTTATCTCAGTGGCACGTTGAATTAAGGTTATTGGTGTACTTACCGACAATTTGGTCTTCTGTCAGTTTCTCGGCCTTGAAGGGAAAGTAAACATCAGATGTAGTTAGGATAAGTTAAATGTTTATGGAGCTTGTTCCTTATTTTTGCTTTCATTATGACATGCATGACGAATTCTGTGACATAAACCTACACTGTTGAAGATGCAGGCTTTTTAAGGACAGCTGAATAATACGGAAGTTCCGTAAATAATTTCATAAGGTTGATAAATGGTTAATTGGATTTTCTTATCCATAGTCACTCATTCAACAAGACATGACGTTTCGATGACAGTCTGTCATCTTCACCAGGACGGTGAGATTAAATATAGGATATGAATTTTCTTTACTATTCATCAATAAGTCACACATTCACAACCTTTCCTGGAAATTAGGACCCGACTTGGCTGACGTTCGGGGGGCAGTCTGACCGAATTCCCCTCTTTTATTACGTATGGAAACTAATTTGAGTTAAATTTGAATCATATTTGACCCAAGAATAAACACCGAGCACTGCTAATGTACTCTTCAGTCGTTGGCTTGAATTCTACTGACATACAACCGAATATATACCTCCCCCCCCAAAAAAAACACCAATATTTGAAAAAGTTTGAAACATTTGACTGACGCAGCCGAATAATAGCCCACCCAGCTCTTAACCATATTTGGGGACAATCGGCTAGTGTTCAGGAGACCAAATTCGTGAATGTGTGACCGAGCCTATATTGAACGATCTTGATACTAAACGTGTTGATACGACTGTGTTGTAGTAGTTAGAGATAGTGAGATAAAAACAAGATTACTTACCATGTCTCAGCACTTATAAGGAAGTGATGTCTTCATGGTGCTGAACGATTTTCACTCCCCTGGTAAAAAAAATGAACACTAGAGCTAAATAAAGACGTCAAAGTATAAAAGATACGAGAATATGAATATGGCAACTTGTTCTCGACAATGTATGGCACTAAATCAACAATACTACAAAACTAAACTAGATATAACTACAAAATAATATCGATAGCAATATAGTCATGTATATGTGATTTGGTCTCAAATATCATGCTACCGTTATTGGATCATTATTCTTTACTTCACACAAAAGGCTAAACTTGGAACTTTGACTTGTATACAATACTACAGCATGGCGTGATTCCAATTTACTGTGTAAAAGAAAGAGTCTATCCGTCAAACGCCCTGTCAGACATGCAGAGCTGCGGTAAAAGTCATGGCTTAACACATCAGGTACAGGAAATGATCGATGCTCAGGAATTGAAAGTTAGTAAGTCATGAAGACGTAGTGTTATTCGGTCAGAGTCAAGGAACATTTGCTCTGACGTACTCTAGCCCCTGGTCCGGTTTGTCATGGCAAGACTTATTATCAAATAAAAGACTCAACTTTCTCTGCCAAAACTACATTGAATTGGGACTTACCCTAGATTTTAGGCTGACTCTCCGTCAACCTTGTTCACGGAATGGACCTGCCTACTTTTAAAACGTGACATCAGAGATACATGACCGTACGTAGTAGCGGGTCATACATGCCAGAGACGGGGGGCGACACAGGTTATCTGGCATGCATGGCCCGATACTACGATCACGTGTCTCTGACACGAAAATTTGTGGTAAGTCCCAATTCATTATAGTGTTGGCAGTTGTATTTTATAATGAATTGGACCAGCACAGATTAACTTTTATGCTAAGGCTTTTTATGTTTTTCATGGATCGTGCCAATGGTATCTATTAGTAATATATTCTAAATTCTCACATCAAGTACTCAACTTAACACGCTTGCAACAGTAGCCATGGTATGATAGCAGAAGCAGAAATTGTTCTCCCAACACAACATGTATGATGATGGTTGAATAGAGCAAATTCGATTGAAAAAAAACAAACCCACAAACCTTTATGTGAAGCCAACGCTTGTCCCTATAAGAGGCACCGCCGGACGACAAAAACACCTCTGTTTTGAAACGAATGCTTGTGTAATTGGCACCGGTTTTAACGGCTTCGTATCTAATTGTGAGCTCGTTTACGGTTCCTTGTACGTGTAGTAATCCTTGTATTACCCGTACCTGCTAGCACAGCTTCGGGTTCTGATTACAATTTAGAAATGTATTGCCAAAGTGGGAACAATAAAAGTCCTATGATACTGGGGGAAATCTTGAGCGAACGTACCTAGGGTGTTGTTATACCCCTTATTCATTGCAAACAGTCGTTACTCATTCCTTTGCTTCTACCCTACATGATAAAGCCTTAACGAGTATGGTAATATAATGGTCACTTCCTGGCAAAAGCAATAAAGTTTAGTACCTGGTAGTGTGTGTTGGTGTGGGAGAAATACCCGTCACTAAACTAGTCAAGGCAAAAGCATAATTAAATCTGCAGAGGTCGTGTGTTCATGCGCATGTTTCAAAGGTTCGTATATGTTTCCAAAATCCATGTCTATGAATTGTTTATTTCAAAGGACATTGTCGCATATATACATGGGAGCAAGAACGGCTAAATTGCATCGGCACAATATAATACATTGAAATAGAGACAGATTTACAAATAAAAATCCATGCAGTAAATGCCATTATATCAAATAAAATATAGAAGATTGTTACCGTAACGGCCATATAAAAACCTTGTCAACGTAGCTATCAAGGCTATTTGTCAGGCGAAACATATAGTCAAGGCCAATGTAATATAAAGTTTCATATCAATCAATAGTTCGTGCTTATAAACCTGCAGTTCTCCTGCAGTCTCTTCGTGTACGAAAAGAAGTGGATGCTACCTGAAACATCTTACCGTTTCCAAAATCATATCCAGTTGCTTCAGTAACTGTTTTTGGCGTATCTTATTACCTAGATGTCTAACCTCCATCGACGTAAAGTTTCATTACATTTCGATATCATGTATGGTAAAGCACTGTTCATGTGATGTACAGTTTGCCATATTATATTGAGTTTGTTTAATGATCGAGTTATACAGGTATACGGCCACTATTGTTTCCTCTAGTAGGCGGCAATAGATGATGGAACTGCCCGAAACAGACAAGTGAGTTAGCACATGCTTGCCCCCTCCCCATAAGTACAAGGCCAGAAAAGTGTATATGATTAACAATTCACATAGTATCCTCACCATTACCCGATGCTTTCTAAATGTTGTTAAACTTGCTCGTTATATCGAGGCAGATTCCTTGCCAAGCATAGGCAGCCACATGTACCAGCGTTAATGAGAGAGACAGGCGGACACAGCAAGTGTGATTTTGATTGTGCATGTACATTTGCGTTGGTAAAATCTAAATAGGAAACGTATAAGTAACCTAAGAGTCGCCAGTAAAATAGCAATTATCTATTTGACAATCGCCTAGGCCTTTGTCATCTCCTAGCTCAACTAGTAAATGAATCAAAAGCAACACGTTCCATGGCAGAACGCACTTCTCAAAAGCCATTACTGTGAGATGATTTGCACTACCGCTGACCTTACTCTTAATGCAATTCACATAGTATCCTCACCATTACCCAATGGCAATGCTTTATAAATGTTGTTAAACTTGCTCGTTATCGAGCCAGATTCCTTGCCAAGCACAGGCGGCCACATGTACCAGCGTTAATGAGAGAGACAGGCGGACACAGCAAGTGTGATTTTGATGAGACGCTGTGCATGTACATTTGCGTTGGTAAAAGCTAAATAGGAAACGTATAAGTAACCCAAGAGTCGCCAGTAAAATAGCAATTATCCATTTGACGATCGCCTAGGCTTTTGTCATCTCCTAGCTCAACTAGTAAATGAATCAAAAACAACACGTTCCATGGCAGAACGCACTTCTCAAAAGCCATTACGGTTAGATGATTTGCACTACCGCTGACCTTACTCTTAATGCAATAAAACTGGATCTTCCGGATCAACCGCGAATACGCAGCATGAATAACGACTTGATATTTGACGACGGCGCGCCCGAATGCGTCAGAGGGTTCGGCAAGAGATCTGTCATAATTCACGGTACATATTCTGACAACGCCTTACCGGCTCAGCGATAATGTTTGTACAATCGAATTGAGGGTGGAGGAGAATAAATGTTTGGTTGCAACGTAAATGAATGTTGAAATGTTCAAAGAAACCGATTACTGCAACCTCACGAACTCCCTTATAGATGTTGCATTGGCAATGGGCTAAACAAAGGTCTTTTTCAACGTCGTACCAATTTTTATTTATGCATCAAAGTTCATAATCAAAATTTAGCTTTTAGTGACAAATCCAGATCTAACACCCGTGAGTTACCTTGCTTTACTTAAATTTACTGGTCCATGTATTTTAGGGGCACTGTCTACTGTGTGGCAGATGTTTCGGGACGGTTTCTCATTAAACAATCTCCAGTTTGAAAATAAAATCGGAGACCTTAGAAATCTAAGAAACCATGAATTTAACAACTTTAGTCACGACTTTTAGGAGGGGTTGAAAATTTCTAATCAAGAAGGGCTCATAGAACACTGCCGATGCAACGTAACACGTTTGCAATCTTCTTCTTTATTGCGCAAGGGAAAAACACCAGCTGTCAGCTTTCAGCTGTCAAGGAGGCCATGTAAAGAAAAACATCTGCAAAAACAGCGAACTTACCACATGAAGTGATTAATGACTTTCTCCCTCTGGGACAGACTAAAACCAACCAAATCAATTACACACACACACACAGCACAAACACGCACACACACACGCACGCAGACAGACACACACACGCGCGCGCACAAACACACACAGCACACACACACATACACAGGCACACACATACACGCAAACACACACAGAAACACACACACAAACGCATACATACATCACACACAGGCAAACACACACACACACACACAGCTCTCTTTCTCTCTCCCTCTCCCTGTCTCTTTCTCTCTCTCTCTCTCTCACTCACATACACGCGCGCGCGCGCACACACACACACACACAGACACACACACAGACACACACACACACACACACACACACACACACACACACTACAGGCATACCAAAAGCAATATTCTGACAAAAATGAGAAAAGAAAAAGAAAAAAGTATCCAGTTCGTTGGGGTGAAAGCTTTGTTATTCTGAATTACATATGCCGCAGACGAAACATAAAAGTGCACATAAAAGCTGATCAGTACTCACTTGCGGATACTAACAGTGCACATCGGCCTCTCCGGTGGATTCCACACCAAAGTACCAGCGTGCTTAACGGCATCAAGACCTCAACGCTAATGTAGACGTTCTGAAACCCTGACTTTGCGGGAGATGGGTTGATTTTCAAATCTCCCAACTTACGACCTTAATGTCTCAATCAAAGTTGTGTACGCACGCCACTTGCGCTGTTCCCGGGTTTATGTGAAGCACGTTTGAGCGTGGGCCGGGAGAGGTTCTCATCCATTAGGCACAAACGACAACGGTGACGAATATGTAATGTCTCCTTTGAATGCGCCTATCCCTACTGCGGCGAACTTTCTTCCATAAAAATGATGAAGGTTAAGTAAAAAGTGCCTGCTAAATGTGCATGTAGAAGCACCCGGAAGGCCTGAATGTTGCTAGGAACAGAACAAATCCACAAAGTTTTTGTCGATGTTCTTTGTGGATATAATACATGTACATCTTACATATTTCTTATAAGTTTGTCGGAAGAATCGTACGGTCGGATGGTGTTTGGCAAGGTCGGCTACTGTTCGGCTGCGTCAACCGAATGTTTCAAAATGCTTAGGGCAAATCTGGCCATGGTTACCTGGTGTTCGGGCACAGGTCACCGGTGTTTTGAGAGTCAAATTTGACTCAAATTTAACCCAAACCTGATTCGATTCAAATTGATAGGTAGGCGTGGCCTAATTCTGTTCCGACTACTACATAACTTTAAATTAGTCAAACTTGGTCTTCAAGACTTATACCTCTAAGTAACTGCGATATATCTAGATCACTACAAGAGAACCCTTCCCACCCCCAACTCTGACTGGAATTCCCTATAGAGTAGTGGTATATCAGAAGTTTGGCTTTTATTTTCATTTAAGCGGGTGAACCTGTCAAACGGGTTCAACTGATCTGAGTACAAGCGACATCTATGTGAAATATAGTATGCTCATTCGTGCCGCTTCAGTTTATACGTGGCCATGTGATGGATACATGTGCAAGGACCGGGTTATATAGTGTCATGCATACGTGGAGAGAAGTCAGGTTGAAATGATGCCTATCGTTTTGGGTATAGCATCAAAAATGTTTCAAGGTCCTATCCTGTTCCAACATTCTATTTAAACAGTATTATTTAAGAAATTAAAGATAATTCTGATGTTAACATGTAGTGCAATGTCGCTGCACATTTTCGTCATTTTTTTTTACCTTTTTCTTTTAAAATGGCCTACAAAAAAACTACACAAGGAGTCTCGTACTACATAATATACGAATGCACCTACTATATAATATATCAAAGACAGACTAGTACTAGTCCTTGTTGTTTGAGTAATTAAGATTTATTAGTTTTTATTCTATATTGGATCTAATTCTATACTCCTTTTTGTACTCTGTGCAATGTATAGTTGTTGCCATACATCATTTGTGCCTTGTGCAATTGTCGTGCAATGAAGTTCTTTTATGAACTGAATACAATATGCTGGTTAACTAGCCTCCATAGCATGCCCAAAACTGGGGGTTTTTGGGGTCTTCGTGGTCTTTGGGATCTTTTATGAGCTATTTTCTAATTGCACATAGACAACATAGCCGGCCTGGTTGAATTACCCCCGTTTTCTTCCTAGAACTGAGCTAATTAGAAAACAGCCGAATACCACCAAACCCCCAGTTCCATAAGCCTGCTACGGAGGCTTCTGGCTAACGCCCTCTTGGAAACGGTAGTGCGCACGGGAATGACAAGTGAGTCCCTCTCGCTGTTTTGACGCCGTGACCTGGGGAGAAGTGATACCACCCCCGGGCTGGTTCTAAAGGTGAGACGTCCCGCCTTTATAGTCATGACTTCACCTGAGGCCATCATACAGACATTGATGGGCATCAGTGTGACAGGGGACTTTAGGAAACATGCTGAGGCCTAGGGAAAAATTGTAGTGTTTCCCGTTTCCCGACCAACCCTAGAAAAACCTGCCGACCCTAGATTTTTTTTTTTGTGGTGGACACCTGCAAGGGACATAAAGCTGGTCAACGTTTTCTAGCTCCATGATCTGACACCTGAGTGATGAAACGTGGTACAATTGGTTTTCTAACAAAAGCTGGTGAACGTTTTCTAACTCCATGATCTGACACCTGAAGGATGAAAGATTGTACAATTGGTTTTCTAACATTGCCCTTTTAAAAAAAAGTGTCGCCATGCAAGTTTTACTTTGTTAAACTGTATTGTATAAGTTGGACCCCTATACAGATACCACTGAAATCAAAAACAAAAAGAAACAAAGAATCCCTACCCACCGACCCTAATACTTTCAGGACTGAAACTGTACAGGAAACAGAAAATTATTTTCCTAGGCCTGAGGAGACAGGCTTTGCTGAAGTCTCTGTCACACATAGAAATATAGCCTCCTAAACACTGTCGAACTCCGTCAACCATGGTAAGGAATAGGTCGGGAGCAAGGTCGGATGTGGTCAGCTGGTGTTCGGCGGGGCTGCGCTAGCCAAATATACGTTTCAAAATCGTATCAATCAACAGTTCGTGATGCATTTCTCCTGCAGTCTCTTACTCTTACTGTCACTGACGAAAGGTAGTGGATACCACTTGAAACGTCTGACCGTTTCCAAAATAGTATCCAATAGCTTGTCGATGAGTGATTGTTTTTTTTTTTTGCGTACGTTTTGAAATGATTAAAACATTCGGTTGTGGACGATCGTTTCGGCTTGAGTTGGGGACTGGTTGGCTGATGCTCGGGAGTACGACAGCAGTGGTCGGGGCATGGTTGTGAGTCAAAGTTGACTGAAATTCACTTCAGTTCTTACATAAATTTGGTCAGACTGTGCTCGAACTTCAGCTATCCTTGGTTGGTTGGCGGTCGGAAGAAGGTTCTGAATGTTTGACAAGGGCTTGGGAGGATTCTTTCATAAGTATGTATTAGCCCTTTAGAGTGTTAAGAAGGAAGCACTTAAAGTTTACAGATCACTCCATGTATAGAGATATGGATCTACGAATTCATTGATGTTAAAATTTATTGTGTAATAAAAGGGTGATACTACACTTAAGGGAGATGTTCTGCATAGTCTTTGCCTGCTTGATAAATCACCAGGACATTTGTAAAGCTAACCTTATCATATGTTTTAATCTTTAGGCCACAGCAAGTAATTTTATGGATGACATTAGCGCGCGCATTAATTTTCGCCTGATTTTAGAAAAAAAAAAACAAGAAATTTTGTTGCCTTCTGACAGTGGTCACAATGCCGAAAATGGGCAAAGATGTCTGTTGCCATGCCAGAAGGTGGATGGCAGATAACTATAAAGATAGGAGCGAGACAAGAAAAGGCTCTGATTTAATGTTTTGTTTCTTACTTTGATGTAGTGATATGTGATGCTGGCCGTGTGTATGTGATGTTTCCACTGAATAAAAACTTTTTTCCGCCCGCTCGCATTAGATTTGGAGTCTGTGGAGGATATCATCCATAAAATTTACTTGCTGTGGCCTTACGGGAAAAACGTAAATGTTGCTGCCTGGATGTATTCATCTGACAAGTGGGACCTATATGCAGAGAGATTGTATCATAAAAATAAAGCTATTTTTGCAAGTGATACATAGGATAATTCAGTTTGGACTTTGTACCCAATATACCACAGGACTTCTACGTAATCCACATTGCTGATTTCATATCTCCAAACTAGATTTCAATCCGAAAAGGGAGGATGGAAATGGAACAAGTTTACGGTATAACTCATAAGGTTGCAAACTATACCCTGACCCCCCAAGAGCAACTATAAATTGTCTAGCAAATAGAGTAGCTTGTAATGTCAATGTCTGGTGATCCCTGCGCCGATTTGCGAGACAAAAACACTTTTAACCTGCACCGGTTGAACTGTTCCATCACTTTTTTTCCCTGTAAGTTAGGATCAAATGGGCAGGGAAAGGCCATTTGCTACTTACCCGGGTATAGACTGGCGACACTGGTAATGGTCATATGGACGCCGGTGAGCCGCAGGTTACACAGTTTGGGTTGGCCTTTATGTCAAATCATATTCTATTCTGATCAAATTTGATGTTTAAATGCAGTTAATATGTCATCAATGTCAACATAATTTGTGGGTGTATACCAAACCAGATAACTTCAATTCTACCTTCTTTATACGATCTACTAAAGGCATCCAGTGCAGTTTTAAGACTAAGGATCTACTAAAGGCATCTTATCCATTTTTAAGCCTTAGTCTAGTTCTAGTCACTTCTCTACATACTGAGTGGAAACCACACTATCCTAATGTATATTGGCTCTCATGGAGCAAAATGTCTGATGGAAAATGATTACTGGAAGAGCCCTGGGCTGATTTTAGGGTACCTCCCAAAAGATGAAGTACTCATCTTGGGGCTGGCTTCTGCAGTTTTGAATATACAAAGTATTAAATACTAATCGAACTGTGCTAATGTGAAGCAATATGTGTCAATGAAAATTAGATTGATGAAAATTCAGAATATTTCCAGTTTTGTTGCGCTAAAATCGCACTGGATGTCTTTACTAATAGTAAGCCTAGAACTGTCCCATGCACTAGTATAACATTTATTACAGTAGGTAAATGCAAAGGTAGTACTATCATACTGACCTCGATTCAAGGCTGAATGTTATCGAACGTGAAATTACGACGTAGCGAAACTCACCGCCATTGAAAACACAGGACTCGGTCTCTGGTTCCGCCTAGATAGACGTATCCAAGGCCTGCGTGGAGCTCAAACGCCTTATCACTTCAGGTTAAGGTTCCCACACGGTCCAACACGCACCCAGATATCTCTCCTTCCGGTGAACACAACGTTGGCCTTAACCTATGGCGTTGGCAGTTCTACGCGGTTTATATAGTAACGGTCGCCAGGGCGCGCCAGCCAATCAGAGAAGAGCGCTACCTACATGATTGACATTCAATCAAATTCAAACTACACACGCATTTATTGCCATTTCTAAGCACATTTCATACTTAAAGGGTTTGAAATAGCAATGAAAAAACAATTAAGGTTAGACATCCAGGTAAATAATACTAATACAACTGTAGATAATTCAAATTCTACTACTGGATGAATTACGGAGAATAATTTCGAAAAGTATTCTCCGTAATTCTTAGTAACTCTCAGTAGTAGAGTTTGAATTTTTTATGAGAAAAACAAGCTATATGAGGAGTCTCTTTGATATTAAGTACCACAAAAACCAATAGAACCAGCCTACGATACGAAACAAGCAACCATTTTCAGTGAGCGACATTGCATTTTTGCCTCACAGATATCAGTATGTGTCGGTGAAGGTTACACATCCATGTAATAAGATATGCCGAAAAACATCTGACAACGTCTGACCGTTTCCAAAATCATATCCAGTTGCTTGTCGAATAAGTAACTGTTTTCTTTTTTTTGGGGGGGGGGGGCAGATATCAGTATGCTATGGGATATGGTTGATTAATACAATATACCAGGAGACTTCGAAATTCCAGTTTTATTTCCCTGAAATCGCTTTGGGTGCCTCCAAGTTAAAGTATAGCGTATGTGGATAAAGGTACATTTACGTGGACCAGATTTGTGTGGGCGTCAGATCCAGAAACACTAAAAGACTTCTTACCATTTTTATTCGGCTCGTTTCGGTTTAAAACAATCCCACAGTCTAGACCAATTCAATTATTTCTCGGATGTAAAAGAAAATCAAATTTTTCAAATACATTACTTCAGTTTTTCAGGATTTCACGCAAGAAGTTGTCATATGTAATTGTCTATATATAAAAGTCTCTCTGCATATTATACTGAATACGTTTGACAGTGGCGGCATGGTGTTTGCCGTAATGGAGCAATTTTAGATAATGTAATAAAATCACATATTGTACCGACAATGACTTCTGCAGTGCAATGTGTCTTGAACACATTATCGTAACATTAAAAGGCTTTCACGAAAACCCAGGAGCAAAAGATTACTTAGGACAACGTGGGAAAAAAGATGGTCGTGTGTTATATTTTTTATTGTCTGCAAGCTATTTTGCTAACTGCAATGCACGCTGCAGTTACTGTACCTTTTTTGTTCAAATACAATTTCTACCAAATTAAAATCAATAGCGCATGTAAAGCAACATTTTTGGAGTGATACTGCATTGAGTGATATAGAACGACCAAATTGTCTAAATCTATCTCACCATTTAACGGATTTCAATCTCTCCCAATTTCGGGTTAAAGGCAGGATATACAATATACAATTTGTACCATATTACCATCAATCGGGCAAGTTAAGGTAATTTTTGTTAGTCAAACTGTACTGACATAGAAAAATAGTCAAATTGTCTTTATCTATTTCCCTATTTCACATGTTCCCGTTCGGAACAATCTTTGTCACAATCTTAAGGGGTAAAAGCAATTTTTCGTACACATTCGTCGACTTGAATATGGGATATAACTCATAGGACGTAAATGGCTTTATTCTGAATCCAAAGTGCCACTGCTTCCCGGTTCAAAACCTCCTATTACCCTTGCAATTGTAAATTGCCGTCTCAAGGATTGAAACCGTACCTACAATCTACATGTATGCAATATGTTTCAATGAGGAAATGTTTTTTTATGAATTCCAAGTGACACTGATTCCCAGTTCAAAACCTCCCATTGGCCTTGTAACGTGCCTTCTCAAAGCTTTAAATCGTACCTACAATCTACATGTATGCAATATGCTTCAATGAGTAAATGGTGCAACGTTTTTTTACTGAATCCAAAGTGACACTGTTACCCGGTTCATAACCTCCCAATGGCAATGGCCTTGCAACTTGCCGTCTCAAAGCTTTAAACCGTGCCTACAATCTAGTATATGTAAATATGTTTCAATGAGGAAATGGTGCAACGTTTTTTTATGAATTCCAAGTGACACTGACTCTCGGTTCAAAACCTCCCAATGGCCTTGTAACTTGCCATCTCAAACTTTAAACCTAGTATACAAATTTGCCATCTCAAAGCTTTAAATCTAGTACTAGTATTCAAACTTGCCGTCTCAAAGCTTTAAAGCGTGCCTACAATCTAGTACATGTGTTTCAATGAGAAAGCGGAATGCACGGTGTAGCTTATCGTAAGGGATGCAGCAGGCAGGAAGTACCATTCCTCCCCGTGACGGAAGGACAGGGGGCATGCACAGGCAGGCTTTGATCGGGAACGTCGACCGGGCACAACCGGGTAATATATCCCCGGTGTCACGATGGGCGAAAAGTCTCCTACATTTTCCCATGGCAGCTGTATAACCGACAAGCTCCTAGGATTCTACGGCGCAGATTGGGGCTTCTAGACGCATAAACCTTAAGCACCTGTCGTATATAGGCGAAAATTGCCTCCCCCTAACCATGGTTAGGCCAAGCTGATTTAATGCCATGTATATTTTCGCCTGTTCTCAAGAAGAAAAAAAAAGATCACATTATCCGAGGCTCTGGTCTGGGTGTCATACTCCACTGTACATGGTAGCTAGCGACAATACGGAGCCGTCGGTAACTACAGAGGACGGTTCCCAGGTTGCCGAAACTTCACAGAACTCAAGAACGCATCATCATGATCGGTACAAACGTACAGTGCCGTCATTGAAGTCTCTTTACATCGTGCTGAAGTTGACAACGCAATCAAAAGCCCCGCTTGCTTCCAAGTCTGAATGCTGTACAGGCGGATCAAACCGGAAATAACAGGTATCAACGACTACTACTCTAATAAAAACAACCTCAGAGATGTCAAAGATGATAGATAGTAGTCTGACGTTCAATATATGTACGAAACAAAGAAAGCAATCATTTTAACTACCCGACGACCTTGTTATTTTTACCGAAGGAAAACATATTGTTTTTACTCAATTTCCTCTTCATCTTCTCCAAACACTAACCTCTGACCTGGCCAATGACATGATTTGTTGACGTCTGTCACCATGGTGACTGGTGCTGGGTTACATAATGTTGCAAACTTCATGGTCTGCTCTGTTCCTGTCACCATATACTAGTAGTACATGTATGTGAATATGTTTGAGTAAAAATTAGCTGGGCAGACCATGTCCGAAGGTAAACATTATGCATTTGCTTTGCAAATGTTACTTCTCTAGTTTATCTTGTCTTTTGCACAGTTGTAATCATGACATATGACAGAATTAGTTCAATGTCGTCCAGGCAGTTTTGTGAGTACTGCAATGGCGTTTTAAATACCAGCGAATGCATCACGCTTTTGTGTGAAAATTACTGTCAATCTGTGTTGGGCAAGCGGGGAGAGTGCAGCCGACAGCAAAAATCCATCTGCCAGTTTATTTGCCGTGCCTTTAAGTAGGACAGGCGCACTTTTCCAACAAATGCGTTTAAAAGCCAGCTGACATGTGCGCATTAAGCTGTCTAAAGTGGAATGGCGGCGATGACAGTGGGCCTTAAGTGCTCAGGAAGTAATTCCACTGACATTAAACCTGCTGGGATAAAATCCACATCTGTTGGGCACGAAGACTATTATGTTGATGATTATGTAAGCAGTGCTAGTAGTGTTTGGGGATTTTAAGGCTGAATTATGTAACATCAGGACGAGACAAAAAGTATTTTTTTGTGCTTTCTTTACAGTAAAATTAAAGTTAAGTGAAATCGACATCCTTTGGGCAGGCAGACTATTATGTTGATGATTATATAAGTATTGCTAGTAGTGTTTGGGGATTTTAAGGCTGCACTATGTAACATCAGGACGACACAAAAAGTGCATTTTTGTAATTACTTTACAAAGTAAAGTAAAATTGACATCTGTTGGGTAGGTAGACTATTATGTTGATGATTATGTAAGTAGTGCTAGTAGTGTTTGGGGATTTTAAGGCTGAATTATGTAACATCAGGATGACAAAAAGTACAATTTTATGATATCCTTCTACAAAGTTATTATAATAAGTAAAATCGACATCTCTTGGGCAGGCAGACTATTACTGTTGATTATTATGTAAGTAGTGCTAGTAGTGTTCTGGGATTTTAAAACTGCATTAAGTAACATCAGGACGACACAAAAAGTACATATTTGTAATTACTTTACAAAGTAAAGTAAAATTAAAATCTGTTGGCAGGCAGACTATTATGTTGGTGATTATGTAAGTAGTGCTAGTAGTGTTTGGGGATTTTGAGGCCGCATTATGTAACATCAGGACAACACAAAATGTACATATTTGTAATTACTTTACAAAGTAAAGTAAAATTAAAATCTGTTGGCAGGCAGACTATTACTGTTGATGATTATGTAAGTAGTGCTAGTAGTGTTTGGGGATTTTACGGCTGAATTATGTAACACCAGGACGAGACAAAAGGTACATTACTTTACAAAGTAAAGTAAAATTGACATCTGTTGGGTAGGTAGACTATTATGTTGATGATTACATAAGTATTGCTGATAGTGTTTGGGGAATTTTGAATCTGCATTATGTAACATCAGGACGACACAAAAAGTACGTTTTTATGATATCTTTACACAAAGTTAAGTAAAATCGACATCACTAGGGTAGGCAGACTATTATGTTGATGATTATGTAAGTAGTGCAAATGGTGTTTTGGGATTATAAAGCTGCATTATGTAACATCAGGACGACCCAAAATGTACATTTGTGTGATTTATTTACAAAGTAAGTTGAATTAACCAAACCATACTCCGTTGCAGAAAAAGTGGAATTCAAAAAGTTAAGGTGCCAATATATGACACCTTAGCTGGAACCACAGTTTTCTGTGATGTTTGTTTACATTTGGTATTTTGTGGTGGTACCATAAATAAAGTGCGCCTCGCGTGTGCTGTTTGTTTTAGTACCTATAGATTTGGATATTCCTGTGTACAGCATCCATTACTTTGTTAACTTTTTGCTTGACCAATTCCCATGCAGTTCACTAAATAGTATGTTGTTGCCTTTCACTATATGATATACTGACATATACAATTGCAGAAACTTACAGAGTACATGATTATACAGTGCATTGGACTTGCATGGTAAGTATATAACATCAACACATGGCGTTTGTACTAATGGAACGTTCAAATACTATTACACAAGGAATACATCCGTCATTACGTTGAACGCTCTGTATCTATGCGCATTAAAAGCTTTACAATACATCACAAGTGACTAGCTGTAAAACTACTATACCCTACATGGTCATTTATTACAGATGTCTGGACACATTGTAGACAAGATAGTCCTAGCTTTAAAATGATAACGCCAAAATAAATGTGCTGCACACCTACATGTATTGGGCCAAAGATTGTATTTGATATAAGCATATGTACGTAAGAAAAATGTCAAAGTTGGGCAGTAAGTTGTATTTGATAAATTTGATAAAAACATATGTACGTAAGAAATATGTTAAAGTTGAGTGTCTTTTATCCAAAATGACAAAGGTAGCTAGATGACAAATTTCATTTGTGAACTAAAACTGTAAACTTCGAACATTAAAGAGAGAGTAGGAACTTACTATAGAGAGATTTTATCACAATTTAGGCAGTTTCTATCACACATACGTTGACACTAATGCCTGCTCCTAATAACACAGCAGTCTGCTATGTTTATTTTTGCTCTTTGATTTCATTTCCAAACTAAATGCTCCTCATGTGGGCTTTTCTTTAGTGCCAATCAAAAATGTCATTAATGTGAGCTGAGATAACTGCAAAAATTTGTTGCAAATTACAATAGTTAATACTTGTAATAGTAAAATAGTTAATTTATGGTGCAAAAAGGCTCCACAATGGTACATTAAAGTAAAATACATTAACATAGTTCGTTCTTCGTGCAAAATTGTTTCACAATGCCCCTTATGACATTGATTTTACTTCATGTGTTCAGTTAATCTTTTTAAATGACCGGCCAATCAGCCAGTGATCTTGCTTGGCACACACAGAATACACAGGGGGTGTTTGTAATGGACGGCGACCGTGCCAATAGGGAGGAAAAGCAATTAACGTTAGTCTGACTTTGAAACTTGTTAGGCTTCGACACAGGGTCATGAAACAATATTTGAAAAAACTGATATATAAAAATTAACGCATTTCTATATTCTATATATCTAAATAGTCAGAGATTTACATTATAATGTGTGGATGTAAGAAGTTTCACATTTAAAATGTTTGTGTTGAGTTCTGTGTGTATGGAAAGCGTTTTGGTTTGTTGTAAGTGTCTAAAGATGTTCTGGGTGTCGAAAGATTTCGATGACCTGGTTTGATATCCATGCGACTGTATAATATCTTTTTCTATGGAATACAGGTAACAAACAGAGAAACAAACCAACCAACCAACATAAAATTCCACAACAGTGACGTTGGAATCTGCCATTAAAGCCATTAAGACTTTCCTCTTTATTATATAAACCATACGCCCTTACTAAATTTCACCCAGATCCATTTACAGAATTTCAAACATTTACAGAATTTCAAATTATCCTCTTCAAAACACACTAAAGGTCCACTGTAGTGACGTAAAAACCACCCACAAGGCCAAGTTTCGAACTTGACCTTCAACTCCCCAACAATAACCTGCCTATCAAAAAAATCATGATCATCCACCTACAGCACCAAGAGTTATGGGGATAAATTCACAGTCAGCCCACCATAGCCAAACCAAGTACATAACCTTCTGGCGAAGGTAATAAATAACACACTTCACTACTCTTCTAGCGCTGGCCCACACTTCGCAACCCATCAGACTTGCGAAGCTGTTGCGAGTCTGATCATGGCGATATAAGTGAGGAGGGAGATTGCCGCGTGAAGCGGACATCAAAGTGCCTCATTTGTCAGACACACGCAACCCACCCAGTTATCACTCTCTACGTGCCAGGCAATTTCGCTCTTCAGTATCTGCAAATCTGCTACACCGCCGCCGCCCTACTTTGTACAAAACTATATTTTCACCCCCAGTGTGGTAATCACAGCCTTAGTTCCTCCACAATTTGCCCTGGCATCATTCACAGTGCGTAAGTAAATGCACCGGGGCGCCACCCCAGGCAATCGTTATACTGGAAAATTGGGACGGGTATGCGGATGCGAACGCCTGTTGGCTTTGTGGGCGGAGAATGGATTGTAGCGATCAGAACTGAATTAATTTGGTGCCCTCGCCATGTCCCTTTACTGCGCTCTGGGTACAGTTGTACAGAGCACCAGAGCGCCAACAATCAACTTGCCTAGGCACAAAACCCTCAGGTGAAGAGACAAGGCTGCACCCAACATGTATTTCATCAGCAAGGCTGATGCTATGATGATAGCTTCAAGGAATCCAATGCACTTTGTAGATTTGATTTGATTTGATTTATTGAGATGCCCTTTAGCCCCATGAGGGGCTAATCTTCCAGGGCTCATTAACAGTACAACACATAAAATACAAGCACTGAATACATACAATCATTGCAATTACACATTAAAATAATTGAGGTTGAGGCCAGAGGTCATTTAACTAATTATGACTAAAATCAACAATAAAACTTGTGAGTTACTAAATTGCTTCGAATATATACAATATTGTCAGGGTAAGCCTTTAAGTTCCATAAAGCTGACGTGTCATTTTCCTGAACTGCCTCTCATCAGCTGCTAATACAGTAGTCTTAACTTCACTCGGTAATGCGTTCCACATCTTTACAGATCTGTAAACAAACATCCTCTTTCCACTATTGTTGTTAGGTTTGAGCAATGAGTAGTCGTGCACTGATTGCCTAGTGGAATACCTGTGAGACGCATGAACTGGTACCAGGGATTTATAGATCTCCTGTGGCACACTTGTGGTTACAATCTTGAAAAATAACTTAAGAGTACTGACATCAAATCTATTTCTCACCGATAACCAACCAAGATCAGAGTGCATTTTGGCAACTGGTGTATCGAACGAACATTTCAGAGCCAGCCTGCAGACTTTGTTCTGTATAACTTGTATCTTCTTAGTACATGACTCTGAAACACTAGCTAGTATAGGTGAACAGTAGTTCAAGATTGATAGCACTAAAGCTTGGATTACAACCTTACACACAGCATCTGGCATGTAACACACATATCTTCTAGATGGCAAAACAATACCTATTCCGGACGAGAAAATCTGTCTGATATTGACATATACAGTTAGCACATTTTCATCACCATTCCATACTTGAAATAGCCCAGAAACAAGTTACTTGAGGCGTCACTTAATTTTTTTGTACCACCAATAAGTAGCTAGAACCAGCTTACAATCGTTGTTCCTAAGCTTACTGCATTAAAAAAAAATGACCAGATCTACTGAAAATCGCTTTGGTTGTTTTTAACATAATAGATTTTTTATCGTATTTGCTAACAAAACAATAACAACGCAAGTAAAAATGAATGCAAAACACGGCATTAGGGCTGTGAGTTCCACAGCACTACACAGACGGATAAAAATGTTTGTCACATTTCGAAAATATTCCTTTAGCTTGACATACCAAAGAGTCAATCTCTCAACATGAATTGAAAATGGAATGCATTTTCCCATTGAGACTAGTCCGTCTTATCTTCCCACCTGCAAAGGCACACGACAAGTCTAATTTTCTGTTTAAATGCATCAGAAGAATCTGACCTCCCTCGATAGATCAAGAACTCAGGGACGCAGAAAGTCCTGGGTAATCCTCTAGGATCTACAGTTCACAAGACGGGTGTGAACTGAAAAATTCCCAGTAAAGGTACTGGAGTTTTCAAATAATCACGGCGGTCTGTCACCACGGTATTCTTTCCCATTGCTAGGCGCGTTCTAAAAGGTATCGGGTTACAAGACGCTATTTTGGCCGATTTTGGCCTACCAGTAAAACACTTGAAAATAAACAAAAAGGATTTAATGGTAAATTTCGTCAAATCAAAATGAAATTATTGCCTTAACATCCTTTTAATATTAGCTGTTAATGTTAAATCATTGATTTTTCAAAATTTCACTCCGAAAGACGATTTTTTTCGGGTTTCCGACCACAAGTCATGTCATGTTTTTAGGCAAACATCGTTTTAACCTGGCTACGTATATTACCCCAGATTCCCGATTTTTATATTTTTCGACGACTAGGAATAAGATCAAAAATCGTGTTTTAGGGATTTTTCAATTTCTGATTTTAAGTCTAGTTTTTGTCGACATATTGGTGAAAAAATGATCTTTTTTTACATTTTTCGCACTAAATTACCCATAATTCAAGATTGAGGCCATTTTTCAAAAATCCCTAAAACACGATTTTCGGGACAACCGTTACGGTCATTTTGAGCCGTGAATGGGGTATGCTTGACTTTCCGTGCTTGCAGGTTAAAACGAGTTTTGCAGACATGTCAAGTCGACCAAAAGTCTGCATTGTGTTATTCGTACTGGCGTAAAGAATCATTACAGTATTCAAGGTCACCCAAGGATACGACAGTAGCTTCGCTACATGTTACATGTCCACAAAAAATGATAGCGGACATGTACTGTCCAGGAAACTGTTTGTATCTATAGAAAAGTGTTGTTTTTTTAATCTGTTGCACGGCACAGAGACAGAAGGGCTTGTTTTGCCGCTTTACTGTAAATGACCGCAGGTGACCCCGAAATAGAACGCGGGTTCGATTCGAATTGCCCAGATCGAACACAGTTCGGGTTCTATGGCATGTGGGAACTTTGCAACCCAGATTTTACCACCGTGAATCTACGGTGTTACGAGATTATCATAGATAAATATTTTCAACGTGTATTAATGACAGAACTTGCTATAGATTAACCAATGCAATTTATTTCAGGCCGGCAAAATAAAGCATATTCCTAATCAGTAAAATATCATATTAGTAAATCTGTCTTATATTGACATTTACTGACATCTTTGTTTGAAATTGCCCAGAACCAAACTACGCCAGGCGCCTCTCTCGAGAATGTTTTCTTGGGTACCGCCCAAAAATACAAATGTAGTTAGAAACAATAGGCTACAATACAGTTTGATATTGAAAGTTTATTGCAAATACATGCCCGAGGGCTAATTGCAGTTACAAACAACATAAGAAAGAAAATACAGTGGTATATGTGAGACTATATCTACGTCCAGCATTATACTATATATTCTACAACATACATGGTACTAATTTTACTGGGTTTGACAAGGCAATTGAAGACGAATTATTCTTCTATAATATGTGGGTTCTTTGATAACAAAACAATGCAAAACAAGCGTCAGAGACATTTTGCCTCACAGACTTGCATTAGTATGCTATGGGGTATGATTGAACTAACTTACTACAATAAATTTAAAAGAATAACAGAAAAGCCCAGCTGTGAAACTGCATCGAGTGCCTTTTAACATACATTTGCAATGCGAGTGCACGGATGCTATACCGGACACAAATAATGTAGATCTATATGTTTTCGTGTGTTTTCAGACATTGATGTACATGGATTTTATTTGGGGTTTTCCCCCAAAGAATCATTGAAAAACGCCTTCATTGAATAATTCCTAGCTAAAAAAATAAAACAAGCAAACAAACAAACAATTTCGAAAAAGTATGACGAGCAACTACCTAAACTATCGAATCATCTTTTGCATTAATCTTTATAGGTGCAATTTGTATGTTTGAATATTTCTAATCGAAACAAAAACTGACAGAAAACAACTTTAATTTCAAGTCTAATTCTAACTTAAATTACAAGTAACTTGGCAATGTTTACAGTACGAGCTGTTTTCCCTCAGCAGACGATTACCTGAATACAAACATCGATCTTGTCTTATATAACCCATTATACTTTCAACTGGCGCCACCAAAATAAGTTATAAGTTGTGATAAATTGTTGCCAGCGTGGGAGGTTGTTTTTCATTAACTAGCGCTGTGCTCACTAGATGGTGGGTCTTTGTGGGTAGGCCTGGGTTGAAGGAGCATTATGCACAATTAGGACAAAGCAAAAAGTCATTTTTGTCATTTCTTCACAAAGTAAGTTTAATAAACCCTACTCAATTGCAAAGAGGTACAATTCAGCAAGTGGAGGTGACAAAATATGACTCCTCAAAAGCTTTGTTTAAAAACACAGCCATGTTTGTTTACTTTTTGGTAGTTTTTAGTGGGCCTCAAGTGGACTTTTTTTTAAATGTACATGTACAAATAGGTAAATATATCAAGAGATTGTGAAACTGCATCGAGTGCCTTAATTTTAACATCAAGAGAATGTTTCAATCTTAGAACTAGAAGTATAAGTGACGCATTCAACTCCACATGGTTATTTATTCATATTTGTTTGTGTGTAGGGTTGTAGTAGTAGACGTTGTTTGTCAATGACGATTGTAATTACAAATCAATGTTTTGCTGGGTTATTTTCCATCCATTGTTTTTGAAATGAACGGAATTCGCTTAAGTAGTGAAATAGCAAACATGCGCTATAATTCCAATAAGATATTACAAGAATTAACTTTTAATACAAGATCTTGGAGTAGCTCTGCATTTCAGACGAAGCTTAAATTAAGTATTACAACATTCTGTATGAGTTTGATTACATTATCATATGTATGAGTATAATTACAATGATTACGCGATTGACAATATGTGAATTATAGATACGTTTGTTCCTTTATATCTTATCAATTGGCACGCGTTCTGTGACTTTGTGTTTTTAAAGAGGATCTAAAAGATACGGTTTTCATTCGGTACTTTTCTGTGAAGGCAAAATGTGATTTACTACGATAAGATCATGTTATTTCCTATAATACCCTTGTGATGCTTGGAATTAATTCTTGAGATGGCGGATCAACCTTAAATTATGACTATGAATGATTTATGATGTATTGTTTGTGTAATAATAACATTCACAGTGTTGTTTTGTGCAATAATAACATTCACAGCGCTTCTTCCTAAAGCCCTTAGGCGTGTCAAACATTCAGAAACTTCCCCCAACCACCAACCAACAAAGGCTTGCTTATGTTAGGGAGCAGTCTGACTAGATTTAGACCACGCCTACCTTTAGATGCCAATCAAGTCAAATTTGAGTTAAATTTGAGTCACTGCTAACCTACGTCCAACCACCGGCCAACCCGTCCCCAATCATGTCCCAACCTCCGGTCCACCCAGGGTCAACAGGCCGAACAAAAGTCAACCTCGCCGATCACCAGCCAACCACAGCCGACTTGCTCCGAACCTACTCCTAACCATGGTTGGGCGAAGATCGTTAGTGTTCAGGAAGCCGTATTTAGCTATGTGAGACAGCGGCTTCATATAATTCTTCCCCAGACCTTATGAAGTGTTTGCATTCATATGACATCAACTGTAAATTATCTTAGCCACACAAAACTACATCACAGAAAAAAAAGTTTTAGCTATATGTGTCCTGGTTTGCTTTCTTTTCTTCTTGGATGGGAGTTTTGACATCTGAACTATGTCTCTTATGAATCCACACTTTTTTTTTAAAACGTCTCGTAAAATACGTTTATTTATTTCTTTTAAAAAGTGGCTTCGAGAATATAAGTTGTGCCTAACTTAAGTTCGCAGTCAGGTTGTCTCTGCATTTTCTTTTGTATTCATTACTGTTTTTCTGAATAAAAAATAGTCGTAAGACAATTACTGCAATATATGAATACTTTACTTCTTACGCTCTCATTTTCTTTGAATCGTACATGCATGCGCGCCATAGACGTACAATAAAAATGCAATCAACGTCGACATTCAGTACCTCTACTGCGTGCGTCACGACGCAGACGTACGTGATAAACCGCTATCACGCTAACGTAATTTTGCGTCCTGGTAGGATTCCTCCGAAATGTCACAGTCATAGAGATCATCAAGCCTGCACATGTATCAGTCCCACCGTGAACTATTGTTGATTTGCTTCGTGATTACATACATGAACGGTTGGGAGTTTAATTGATTGGTGACATTCTTCGCCTTATTGAAACTTTTAACCGTCAACGGGTGTCTGAATACTGTACATTGTATTAGTCACGCACACACTCTATGATGCCTACTGTAGTTTTTTCCTGTGTGAAAATTTTGTTAAGCTTGTAGCTAGGAGAAAATGTAATAACATCGTCGCGTTATTGAGTAAAATAATAGATGTAACTTAGTTCGTATGGTACCTAGACTTCGCTTAAAAGCATCCAGTGCAGTTTTTAGGGCTTGAAACCCGATTTTTCACAGTCAATATTCTTGTCATTTATCTACATACTGAGTTAAACCACACTATCCCAATGTATATTGACCCTCATTGAGCAAAGATACCCAAAAAATTCTGACGAAATGGTTACTAGAAAGGTCCTTGGCTGATCTTTAGGGTACCTCCCATAAAATAAAAATAAGGACTCATCGTTGGGGCTTGTTTCTCCAGTTTTGAATACCTAAAGTATAAAATAATGATTAAAATGTGCTAATATGCAAAGCAGTACATGTCAATATCATAAAGATTGCCTTATTCAGAAATTCCCAATTTTGCTGCCATGAAATCGCATCGGATGCCTTTAAGCCCCCAATCTTTAGATCCAAAAGCAGGGTCTTTAATCCCCTGAACAACGCAATGTACCAAAACTACGTACATGTGAGCTTAAGTGGAACGACTGCGGAGACCTAATGGCATATATGGAAGCATATATATATACCATGCATCCACAGACAATGTCTCAGGATTACGTTAATGTCATTTTGAAATCGCTTGAGGCAATACGGAAAATTGCATCCCGCGTTCTGTAATATTGATAATAAAATCACTGCTCGCATCATAAACTGAGCCATCGACCACAACTATAACCACTATATTTAACGACTTTACACTTAAATTGTAACCATTGAAATCACCCACACTCCCCGGGGAAACATTACATGCACGATTTGCCATTTAAGGGAAGGAAGTATTTTACCGCCAGAAGGTAATGCAATATGGCTTTTATGTCTGACGCTTACAGAGTGGAACAACAGGGTACGTATGACACATATTTTATCACGATCTAAGCAATTAAGTGCTCTTAATTGAAACTTCCACTTCGCTGGGTGGCAAATGAAGCTGTTTTTACGCCTGGAGACTAAAATAACTATTAAAGATGAAGACAACAACTAGCACCTCTCCTGCCATGTTGAATTTTCCGCAAGAGATGTTATTTATGTCCAGGATATAGATGTTGATTGGGGTTTGCCTATATTAAGCCCATGTAACAAATAGCCAAATATAGACTCCAGAACTCTACCTAACTCCCTGCAAAGATGGTTAAGAGTAGGTAGGGAGCAAGGTAGGCTGTAGTTGGCTGTTGGGCGGTAAATGTTGGCTATACCTACTGTTCGGCTACGCTTCAATAGGCTAAAACATTCGGAAGATCTTGAGTGTACTGTGTGGTCTGCTATAGTTGTCTGATGTTCGTGAGTAGGTCACCAATGATCGGGGTGCAGTCGGGAGTCAAGTTTGACTCAAATTTAACTTAAATTTGCAAAGACTGCTAGACGTGGCCTAAATCTGGTCAGACTGCTCCCCAACTTTAGCTGACCTTAGTCGGTTGGTGTTCGAGGGAAGGTTCTGAATGTGTAAATGGGGCAATCCTCCCATAGTATAGCTAAATGACATGTATTTGACGCATTTTTGCGTATACTAGTATTTGATTTAGTTACCAAAGCCTTCCATATCCAAAATGTATCTAAAAAACGGACCTCTCAAATTGCCACATTAAATTAACATTGCCAGTTAAATTATCCAACATTTTTTAAACAAGAGAGTAAATCACATATATCTATTCCATGCACGGAGTATTTATATGAGAGGTTTATTATCTTTTTATTAATGATATATCCCTCCCATACATTACAAGTCGGTGGAGACACGAAAATGTTTCATTGTGTCGTCTGAGTCTGGCACAGCGATAGATCACGACCTGTGTATTAAAGGTAAGGCCGCAGCAAGTAACTTTTATGGATGACATCAGTCAAATTAATTTTCGCCTGAGTTTGGAAAGAAACAAGAAATTTTGTTGCCTTCTGACAGCGGTAATGGGCAAAGATGTCTGTTACCATGCCGGAACATGCATGGCTGAGAAATACGAAGAGAGGAGATGAGACAAGGCTCTTATACATGTACATGTATATGGTTTTGACTTTTACTTGGATGCAGTGCTATTTCGTTCCTTTTATATGTGATGGTGGCTCTGTAAGTGTAATGTTCTCACTGACTCAAAACAATTTATACAATAATTGAAAACTTTTATTTTTCAAAGATGCTTTAGTGATAAATGGATCTTGTAATAGTTTGCACAATATAGGTACCAGTTCTTGTTGAATATGGCATTATGATTTCAAACTTTGAAAATGTAGGAATCTTGTTTTTTTTTGGCCAGTCTTGTTTTTTTTGCCCTATCGCAATAGATTTGTAGTCAGTGGAGGATGTCATCCATAGAATTTACTTGCTGTGGTCTAAGGATGGCCAATTTTCGGCATGTTGATCGCTTCCAGGGGGCAACAAAATTTCTTGTTTTTATTTCCAAAATCAGGCGAAAATTAATGCGCGCTGATGTCATCCATAAAATTTACTTGCTGTGGCCTAAGGATATGACCTTTACATCCTACAGTACATCTCGTGTGAGTGAAGTTTTCTCGTAAAAAGTTGGTGTAGTCACTACGCTAGACTGATCTTTCGAAGGAAAAGGCATTGGTCTTTCGAGACTGACTCTAGGGTGATGAATAAGACATATATCGTACTGAGGGGAGTTGTATCTTAAGCCGTAATGAAACTGCGAGTTAAATGTTAATAGCACGGCGTCCTCTATGGGAAGAATAAAACGTACATGTAGGGGAAATGACTTTAGGGCACTCGGGTTTAATCATAATGATGTGTGACTGGCTCGGGAGGGTAAAAATTAGAATTTTGGAATATATTTCGGCTCACAGCCATTAATGTAGAAAGTGCACTCTTACAAGAATTCTGATGAAGAATAAAATCACACAGATATTTTCTTCATTTCGGAAGTTTTTTTTCGGAAGGCTTTTGCGTTCCTTAGAAAATTTTCTATTATTATTTTTAAAAATTCGAAAGGTCGGTTACCCGTAAGGCAAAGAATTTAATACTACATGTATGTAAAAAGGACGAAATATGGAAGACGAAATACTAGTACGTTTTAGTTCTAAATGTCAATTTAACGATCAGGAAAGAAAAGAGCTATTCAAATAAGCAACCAAAACACACCACAATGTCCACTTGTTTACTCATCACGGAAAATAAACTATACCCTGTTAACTAATCTTCCAAAACCCACTTATTGCATAAATTGTTGGACACATCGTCTTCCACTGCTTCCGAAAAGAAGCCAAACTCCAAGATTTTTAGATTGTATTCCGTAGCATTTCTTTAAATAGTGACTTATTCCAATTGTCAGTTTTGTAGACTTGCACCGTCTGTTAACCAATCCTATACATTGCTTGACGTTGCAACTACCCGTCGGTCATAACTTTCAACTTGCAAATAAAACTTACCATGACCTTGCCCAATGTTTTGTTGACAGTTTGCATTATATGTTCAGTAGTAATCGCATTTAGAAACCTTACGGATGAACTATATATACACGTTCATACGAATGTTTTAGATGTAGAAGACTACGGTATGATTATCCATTCATTCATTCATCTTTTATTGCAGGCAAAAAAGGCCCATATTCTTAAAGAACATATAAAAAAAACAGAGAGGCATATATACAGAGATAAGGGGGGCAAAACAGTGAGGTAAGGTATGGTGATAAAATGAAACAAACAATAAATTCATTACCGTTTGAACACCAGGTCAACATAGTGCCTCCAGTAGTTACAATAATCCTTCATTGCCAGAACAAAGCCGTGCTTGTGACATAAACCATTGCCTCCAACTCCCCGACACCATCCCTCGTTATCGGTACCCCGGAGTTAAAGCCCCGCCGCCGGCCAGCCGACAGTTCAAAACAACATTTCTGCACATAACACCCCATCCATCAGCCTGGATTAGAGCTCTGTGGAGACGGGGGGAAATCAATATGGACGGCATGGGAATTAAACAATCTGCCGTGAGGGCGGTTTGAACATGGCGAGAATTCCACGTTATCAAGGAGGTACTGGCTCAAATTACTTCCATATCACCGGGACATTGATTTTTCCGTGAAATTTAATCCTTTACTGATGATTAAAGCTGATGCATTATTCAACTAACGAGGTTCACGGTGACTTTTAACGTGGTTTTGTGGCTTTTCGGCCAGGCTCCTCTGAGCCTGTAGGTGATTCTGCAGCAGATGTTCATCGGTTCAACACTCATTTGGGTTCACTGTAATCTTGGATAAGGCCACACCAAGTAAATTTTATGGATGACGTCCGCGCGCGCATTGATTTTGGCCTGTTCCTAGAAAAAAAAACAAGAAATTCCGCTTCCTGTAACTATGGCCAAAGATTCACGACAGTGCCGCAAATCGCCAGATTGACGTGAAACCCGTAACGCAAAATGGGTAAAGAGCACATGTGCCGCAAAACGATGGCGTACATGCGCACAAGAGTCCGCGCGCCACAGTTCAAAGAAGCAAGATGGTGGGCTCACCACCCTTGGTCGCTAAATATGTGAGCGTTAAGGTCGTAAAAGCGTGCGGAAACATTGTTGTTGACTGGTACGCGCTCGATGTCGGCCAGGGAGAGCTAACTTTTGCGTAACTAACTGTACGAGGGACTTGTAGCGGCGAGTGCGTTTTGACCATACAATTTCAAGCAAGTTTTGTCAAGATCAGCTACAGTGCAAATTCTTCTGCAATCACGAGAAGGTCGGGAGAGGCATTGAGGTTTACTCCGACAGTTCGGGTGTTTCATCCGTATGGTGATCGACAAGACAGCTGCTACGACTGTTCCTAGGCCTAAGAGTAAGACTGCTTTTGAGGTATGAAAAGTCTGTTTTGAATCGAGTACCTTGTACGGAAAAAAAAACAAGGGTGAAATATTCCTAGAAGGGGAGTATAAAATAAATGCATAAATGTATCAAGGCTCCTTGCATGTGTTTTGCATGGATAATGATCGTTTATTCGTTTCTGGTTATTCATACTTGATGTTGGCAAAATATTTTTTTTATTCATAAATTTTTGGTCCACATTTGGCACGTAAATTGCTAATTTTCAGTCGGATTTGTAAGGTATTTTGGCATCTATAGCTATAAACAAACTACGCATTCAAGCTCAAAGCTCTTTTTGAAGTACTATTTTTGGGGGGGGGGATTTTTAGTCTTTCTTAAGAATTCTTTTTATCATTTTAGCTTTGATATCCAATTTAGTAACGTTGTCAGCTCTTCCATTTCTTTGATTGCATTAAGACACATTTATTGTGAACCAGGAACAAAAGGTTTACTTTTCCTTTCACATGTACATGTATACAGGTAATGATGAAAGCATCAAGAGAACAAGGTCAGCAGGAGTGGATGTTTCCAGCCTATGCTGGGACTGGGAGCACACAACAATGTAGCAATAACAACACAGGTGAGTAGTGAGGTACATTTGATATGGATTGTTGCAGAATATACCCTTTAGATTTAAGGCACTTTGGGGACAGTTAAGACGTACATTTAACTACAACATAGAACCCAAATCTTTATGTTGAAAAAAAAGTTTTTTTCTGAAGAGTTGGATTTTAGCACAATTGACTATTTTTCCATATTTTTTCCACCTGTTTCATGTAGGGCAGTGACATGCACTTCACCAGTAGTACAGTACTACTATTCAGCCAGACTGAAGTCAGGGGTGATGAAGACGATGCTGCCTTTGGTGTGCTGGAAGCGGAACTGCGGTGAGGAGGAAACGCTGCCCATACCAGCAGAGAAGACTGCGTACCTGACAATAAACCCTGTTTGTCAGGTAGGCATACATTTGTTACCTAGTACTTAAATACATTACGCAACTTATGTAGAATAGCTCTGAACATATTTTGTTTGGTTCCACCTTTATTGATCTTCTTTCTCAAACGCTCCTATAGACTCTTTGCATAGGTAGAAATGCAGTAATGCATGCAAAGTGTTAATGAGCAACTAAATTTGCCTTTCATGCTTTGTTTCTGCAGGCCTGCAAAAATGTGCTGAAAGAAACAGGACAGGATGACAACTGCTGTTCCACCTGATTCATTACTGTTTTGATGATGAATAAAAGACATCTTGCTTGTTACACTGTGTCACCTCATTCAATTTGTGTCCTAACATTTGTCGTCTCTTAGTATATTTCTAATCAAGGTATCTTGTTTTTTTGGGCCCTTCTTGTTTTTTTTTCGCCCTCTCGCATTAGATTTGGAGTCTCCAAAGGACGTCATCCATAAAATTTACTTGGTGTGGCCTAAACTCAATAACGCAGCGTCTCCTGTGAGTTACGACTGTCACTGTCGTGATTGCTTCGGAAGAAAGAGAATCTAATAACGCGAAGTCGCTGAACTCATATTTCAGCATCAAACTGACAGCTTCAACTCCATATAACCGGGTTGGAGCACTTTGTGATGTCGTATCTGGGGAAATGACAGAAAGGAGAAGTGAGGATGAGGTCATTGCAGGTCAACTCTGATTAAATCCGAACCACACCGTTGCTTGAACAGATTGGTCCTACTGCCGTATCGGCACACAGATTACTTTTCACTCTCGACCTTCTCCTGTAGACAAAGTCATCAATTAATCTCCTGCTGCCCTTCGTTGTGTTTGGACCAATTTTCACCTACAGGTAACTTTGCACTGTAGGAAAGGTCATATCCCAAAACAAGAATTCGGAGATAGCAGACCTCCATGAAATGTTCAGGTCTTGTGTATGGTGACTGTGTCTTATTCATCGATGTGTATACATTTTTTTTTTCATTTATCGTGCAAGGGATAAAAACACCAGTTTTCAGCTGTCAAGGAGGTCATGTAACTAAAAACTGCACATACAGTGAGTGCTATGTAGATATAGATGTAATTAATGACTTTCTCATTGACTACCCATCAAAATCTTACCTAAGGGCAAAGCGAAAGCACAGACAAACACACACACACACACACACACACACACACACACACACACACACGGACACGCACACACACACCAAAAACAATACCTCCATTTTTCAGGAGGTATATAGGGTTCCCATACAGTAATTTGGAAATACAATCCTATATCTTCCATACGCTACATACACCACCCCATATATAGTTGGTGACTATATCGATTGTCACGTCCCATCCTAACCAAAGAAATATTACGTGTAGCACACATTATTACTGTCATTAAAGAAGGGTTACAGTGTCTATGGGGATGATTCTCTCGACGTTTTATACATTTGAACTTTAGTACAAATGACAAATCATATATACTGCAATCCGGCTTCAACGCGTATCTAATACTTCTCCGGCGTGTAGCGGTCAAGTTTAATAACAGTATGAGAAGCAAGGGTTTAGGCTACTTCTAGGGGACATGACAAGATCATCTTGAACAAGAAGTCGGAGATCTCATACCTCCTTGAAACATTTAGAGTGTTTCGCTTTTGTTTTGAAATTATACATTGATTATGGAAATGATATTTTTATTAGCATAATCTTCATATAAATTATCAAATCCAAACTATTTGTTTCTTACATAAAAAGATACAAGCCACCAAAAAATGAAGGCCATAGCATGTCCAGAACAAAAGAAAAAAAACACGGTTATACGGCACACACACACAGACGCTCGCGCGCGCACACACACACACACACACACAAACACACAAACACACACACACACACACACACACACACACAACACACACACACACACACACACACACACAAGCTCACACCCCCTACACACACACACACACTAACACACACACTAACACACACCAAAGCAATACGTAGATTCTTCATGGGGGTAATACTAGTAATCGTATTGATATACATCATACTGCTACATTTTAGGCACATGCAGTTTAACACATCAGTTTAATTTACTCATCGCCGATCGTACGTAATATAATACTGACACTGTGGCTCTGTAACAATTATTCATATCCCACCCTACGGTGTTGGTTTACCTCCAGCATTTCACGAAAACCATAAAGGTTATGTTTCTAAATCAAAATTATAGTGCCCCAGCAATAAACGAGCACTTATCGTCTAAAGTCAAAACGTCCACCCATATGTAATATCATCCTTTAGGCATTGTGAATAAACTAGAAGCTACCGTCTCTACCTTTACTGGACCTTTGTATGATACAGGATATAATATTTCATAAAGTTATTAAGATTAAGTATGCTTTCTCCCTTTGAAGTTAAGATCCTGTCGCTGATAGGTATTTCACAGTGACATATTTGCCAAGAGCCATCTTGATTGTCAGTAAAATACTGATGGTCCTGATAGCTATCATAAAATGTCACTGTTCTCCTTTTCCCTTGAGGATGTGCACATAAATGAAAGAATCTAGAGAGTGGGTGTCATCCTGATTCTTATCTATAGATATGCAATTTAGGTATGGCAAAACAAAAAGAAATCTGTCTGATAATGACATTTCTTTGCAAATTTTGTCACCATTTTATACTTTTAAAAAGCGTTTAGAATACAAGCTACGTGATGAGGTGTCTCTTTATTTTTTGTTACCATGTTGCCCATAAATTGCAATAATTAGCCTACAATGCAAAAAAAACAACTGTTTTCCGTCAGTGATATCGCATTTTTTGCACTACAGGTATAAGTATGCAATGAGATAATGTTGATTCAACTTGCTACAAAACAAAGAATGACAAGAAAATGAACTTTGAAGATCTATTTCACTGTCCTAAAATCGCTTCAGGAGCATCCAACATATAAGGCACAGATAAATCAAAGCTCTAATTGGGCACCATGGAACACAGGAAGCAGTGCCATTAATTGGTCATAACTTGAAGTAATTGTATACCTCTACTGATACAAATCAGTGTAAAGAATGAAAGGGAAAACACAAATTATATGAAGTGAACGAATGAACCTTTATTCGGTAGACTTACATATATCACTAACAATAAACTCCAGTAATTCAAAATTCAAAACAAGATTACACCGGCATCTTCTTTCCACCACCAGGACTTCTTACATTAGCACATGATAGAAATAATGCCTGAATTTTGTTGAATTTACAAGCAGTTATTAAGATAAACAGCAATTAAAATTGCGTACAAAGTAAAAATTATTAATTATTATAAAAAAAGTTTCATCTTCTAAAACCCATGTAGTGGTCAGGATTAGTGCAGAATGCACATGTATACTTATAAAATGCATACTGCCATACTGTGAATACATTTACATGCCGTCAATTTAATGGGCTAATCACTCATTTAACGGGTGTATTTAGTAGGGGATACGGTGGTTTTTGTATTTTTCGTCCCATACAGTGGATTATCCAGTTTCTGGAATAGACAAGGCT
This sequence comes from Branchiostoma belcheri, assembly GCF_001625305.1. Classification (NCBI taxonomy): domain Eukaryota; kingdom Metazoa; phylum Chordata; class Leptocardii; order Amphioxiformes; family Branchiostomatidae; genus Branchiostoma; species Branchiostoma belcheri. Next base: position 3,521,702 of record NW_017802824.1, read on the forward strand.
GTACATGCAATGCAGCGTCGAAGCAATCGATGAAGAACATATCTATCTCCCATCATTTGCCCATCACCACAAAGTACAAACATATCAATCAATGTCGTTGCCGTTTTGACTCACTGGTCAAGTCACCAACAAGGACTATTCGATATTGACATATCGATTCCTGGAATTAGATATGTGATTTTCATGGAATTGTGAAGACAAATTTCCTTTGATGTGCCTCTGTGTAACACTGAAGGGCGTCGTCTGAATAGGATCTTGATAGAAGATGATAATATGTATTTCAAGGTTGATGGATTTAAATTGGTGTCAAGTGTTCAAATCGATATTTCTTGCTCTTTGACACATTGATTCCTGGAATAAGATATGTGATTTTCCTGGAATTGTGGTGACAACATTCCTCATGATCTATTCCTGTAGATAACACAGAAAGCCATCTATGGATATGATCTTGATTAAAGTTAATCATGCGTATTTCAAGGTTGATGGCTTAAAATTGGTGTTAAGTGTTCAAATCGGTATTGCTTGTGCTTTGACATATAGATTCCTGGAATCAAATATGTGATTTTCGTGGAACTGTGATGACAAAATTCCGGTATGACACTGAAAGTTATCTTCTGAATAGGATCTTGATCAAAGTTGATTATCTTTAATTTCGAATTCAACGCGCACTTTCAACTGGTGCCTAGTGCTCACATCGGCAAAGTTGTCAAAGTCACTCACATTTTCAGTTTACTGTTTGGTTTTGGTGATGACGCATGCGTTAACCGCTTTAAAGACCACGTTGGAAGGTGTAATCATGTGTTTATGATCTTATTACCAGTCCCGGCATCAAAGTAGAGCTGGTGGAGGTGCTCATACCGCCATTAACATTTGATTACTGCCAAAGCATAGTTGGGAAAAGCCGGTAACCACCAAACGTTCGTAGATTAAGAAGGTGAAAGTAGCAAGTGACGCTAACAAGATACCAATAAAGATACCGGTGCTATCATTGATTGCATCAAGGTGGAACATAGTAAGGAACTTCCAGCCCCGGGACATATGCTGTTCGTTGTTTTCTGCGCATTTTCACACGTTTTCTGAAAGGCTTACAGGATTACATTTTACTTAAAGTACTGTACTTTCCAACAAAAGAAATTGGACTTTCTCAAATTTTCGACTGTACTACTCCAATTTGTGTCAAGGAATAAACAGTTATTAATGAGGCAACATATCCTGGGATTGCAACCAATCCTCAACAAAGACGGGGGGGGGGGACGCCACAAACTTTCTGAAACCTATGATCAACTGCTCACCGAGTAACGTATGCCATGTGCTAGCTACGAATTGACAGTAAATGTCTATATCAGACACTCAGGTTTTCTCATTAACAATAGTTTCTTGTATTGGCACCCTGAAATTGCATTGGTGTCTTTATCATTATGTCAGACGTGTAATGAAAAACCTCTTATGTATGTGTTGCGTGCATGTGGTCTTCACCTAGGGACCTTTATGCTTCGACAGCTTGATGTGTTACCTCCCTGAAGTTGCCAAGACGGCATCTCGAGTCATTATTAAAGTGAAACATTGCCAACAAAATACTCTTACCTAGACTAGACCACTGGCCAGAGTTGATTTGGCACGGCTCCTATCGAGCCCGACAATAAAAACCTACAAAATCTACCGTGAACACTTCTCTACTGAAGTTGTTAAACATCATCCCGAGTTTTTGTACAAAAAACACAACTCTTGCCCAGATGCAGACTAGACCTTTGACCAGAGCTGATTTGGCCCGGCTCCTATCGAGCCCGACAGTAAAAACCTACAAAATCTACCGTGAACACATCATGGATTACTTCTCTACTGAGGTTGTGAAAACATCATCCCGAGTTTTCGTACAAAAAAATAAAAATAAAACACAACTGTTGCCCAGACTAGACCTTTGACCAGAGTTGATTTTGCACGGCTCCTATCGAGCCCGACAGTAAAAACCTACAAAATCTACCGTGCACACATCACGGATTACTTATCTACTGAAGTTGTAAAAACATCATCATGAGTTTTTTGTCCAAAAAAAAAATACAACTCTTGCCCAGACTAGACCTCTGACCAGAAGTGATTTGGCACGGCTCCTATCGAGTCCGACAGTAAAAACCTACAAAATCTACCATGCACAAATATTATCTACTGAAGTTGTAAAAACATCATCTCGAGTTTTTGTACAAAAAACATTTGCCAAAAAAAAACTCTTAACCAGGCTAGACCTCCGACCGAAGTTGATTTGGCACGGCTCCTATCGATCCCGACAGTAAAAACCTACAAAATCTACCGTGCACACATCACGGATTACTTATCTAGCTACTGATGCTGTAAAAAAAATCATCCCGAGTTTTTGTACAAAAAAATACAACTCTTACCTATCGAGCCCGACAGTAGAAACCTACAAAATCTACCGTGAACACATTTTAGATTACTTATCTACTGAAGTTGTGAAAACATCATCCCGAGTTTTTGTACAAAACACACATACACACACACACACACACACACACACACAAATCTTGCCCAGACTAGACCTCTGACCAGAGTTGATTTGGCACGGCTCCTATCGAGTCCGACAGTAAAAACCTACAAAATCTACCGTGCACACATCACAGATTACTTCTCTACTGAGGGCTCACCTCCAAGGTCAGACTGTAAACCACTGCATTACAGGGGAGAATATAAACACAGAAGTACAGGAGAGAGGTTAATAAGACTGACCTCCGCAGTGCCAGGCATTGTCTAACAAGTCTTATATTTGTACCTTCCGTTTGTAACTCTGTTAGAGGGCGTTATGTAACATTTTGGCACCAAAAAATTGAAATAGTGTGATTGCAATTTACTTCATTTTTTGTGCAATTACCTACAATTATTTTGCAGTGCAAGGCATTGTCTAACAAGTCAATATTTGTACCTTCCGTTTATAATCATGTTAAAGGAAGGTATGTAACATTTTGGCACCAACAATTGAAATAGTGTGACTGTCATTCACTTCAAATTGTTGGTGCTGTTATTTCACATTTCTGACATTGATGGTTGACAATGAAACACACGACACGAGGGCCACCTCCTTCTATGGCACCATCACAAAATATCAGAATGTAAACAAACATGACTGTGTTTACAGCTTTAAACAGTTTACAGCTTTATACTAACTCATGTAATGTAATTAATATTTTTACGCCTAAATCTCCTCATGACGGACACTTATTTGCAATAGAATATGGTTGTTTCAACTTGAAACCATTTTAAAATGTAGCTATTAGACATTATCTAAGGTTCTGAATTCATTTTGTTTTCTTATAATGTATACAAAGAAGGTCTTCATGAAATTGAACGTGGCAGTTAGCGACTCTGCTAATTCATTGACTAAAATAAAAAACAAACAAACTTGTACCTCATGGATATGATTCTTAAATAATTTTACTTGTGTAGAGCATGAACATCTGAAAGGTGCCCCTGTAAAAATAAGGAAGGTGTCATCGCTATGCAATGGATATACCCAGAGGGACCAATTCACAGCTTTAACGTTTTCCTGCTCGGTAATTTGGCAGATTTACGTGCAGAATTGAGGGTACGTACACATACCCACTCTTAATGGCCTTAACTTTGTAAAAGCATAGTAAGTGCCTTCTTTACAATTTTGTCCACTGGCCAAAAACAGCCGACACTATATGGTTGTTGAAACTTTTTACAGGCTTCTGTAAGTGCACTTAGAGAAACTTTTCCCAGCTGTTAATCTCATTCTATTACAATTGGCTAGAATAGGCAAAACGCGTACATATTTAAGGACTCAGTAAATCCTTATTTACTGCAGTGTCATGTTGGAAGCACGTATACTGCCGAGTCAGCCGAGTCGGTAATGGAATTGTCGACAAGTTTAAGGCTCGGCGTTCTTTTATTGGACCCGGTGGATATTCTGGTGCCTGCAAACCTCGACTCTACCTAACCGTACCAAACTATACAGGCGGCAGTTGGGGATTACGGCAACTCGTAATAAAATGGATCGTAATTCCTTTATTTTTGCAAGGAGTGTCATTATATGACGCCCTTTAGTCAAATACAGCATGATTCCAGACATGGGTAAGCCGACGAAAGCAGTAGATGGTAACTGTTCCTTTGGTGGTGACTTTGAAAGTATTTTGAAGCATAGTGTCCTATATTCTTTCCAACGTAATTCCTTTATTTTTGCAAAGAGTGTCTCTATATGACGCCCTTTAGTCAAATACAGCATGATTCCAGACATCGGTAAGCCGACGAAAGTAGTATATGGTAACTGTTCCGTTGGTGGTGACTTTAAAAGGATTGCGAAGCAGAGTGCCCTATAGCTTTCAATGCGCTCACATTTAAGCATTTTATATGACATGATTGCTACTTCTACCCTCTCTCTATCTCTACAAACCCATATTTGTTAGGATTTTTAAACAAGCGCAATCTACACCATCATAGCGCTAATGCATCGGACTAGTCGACTATTGGGTGGTGTATTGGACTATCTACATGTACTTCCATGTCTAAATGTGTTTGAATCAGCTTTTTTAAACACTTTTATTAATAACAACGTAGCCCATTACAAACTATGGACAAAATATCAAAATATACACTTACAACACAATATACAAAACTACAATAGTCTATAACAATAAAACTAAAGTTAGAATCAGCTTGCAGGTGCCGTTTTGGATACATGTAGTCTTCATGCATCCAAGAACGTAGATTTGCCTCAGCCACAGTTCTGGATACGCGTTCTGGCACTGCCATAAAATACCAGAATGTTAAACAAACATGGCTGACAACTGTGTTTCTAGGCTTGAAACACAGTCACACTCATATTTTGTCACCTCCACTTCGTGAATGACACTCATTTGCAATGGATTATAGATTTGTTTTAACTTTGTAAAGAAATGACCAAAAATTTCCAGAAATTACTCTCGAAGCACCGGTTCGTGTTATTTTTTGCGTGTTTTTAGGCTTTTTTATTTGGGCTTCTTTTTTGCACCGATTTTTTTTACCCAACCCAACCAAAGTCCAATGCAATCAAGAAATCTCGATAAGAAAACCTAGAAAAACGCCCAAAATAGCCCAAAAACCCTAAAGAAAGGAACAGAGAAATAACTTTTTGCATTATCCTAATTTAACACAACGCAACTTTATAAGATTGCCGATAGTACCGGCCTATTGTTATATGTATTATCCTGTCGCTCGGAAATGTAAATATTGATCTATTCCTTCCACAAAGGAGTCCGGAGCGTCTCGGAGGCGTCCTCGGTGATTGCGGAGTGACCCTACCAGGTCAGACGGTACGCCGGGGGACTCCACTCCGCTGTAACTCGCCTCCAATCTTACTCTAAAGTCGATGCAATTACCTCTGTGCTTTGGAACCCCGTTCTTTAATCCTGTTCCAACGTGAACCGCGATCAGTTGCCGTGGGACAGCTTCAAATGTGGACCGTTGGCCTGACTTCAAACGCAGAGACAGCGGGTTATGATCGTATTTGGCACTGTTTCAGTTCTGTTTATGACGGCCTTCGTGATTTATGAAATTTCAAATTGACGTAGAGGCTTCGTATTCTACGTTGTTGCATTCCAAAACATGTTATTAATAAGTTTACTATATTTCGTCTTGCGTTCCAAACACTGACCTGGTCAATTGACCTAAACCAGACAGTCTGTCACCATGGTGACTGGTGTTGGGTTACGTAATGTTGCAATTTTAAAGTAGGAGGGATTTAGACTTCTGTGACCTTCACTTGTCAATTAAAAAGCATTGTTTGTTTGTTTGCCTGTTTGTCTGTCTGTCTGTTTGCCTGTGTGTGTGTGTTTGTATGTATGTATTTATTTAGATTAGGGCTTAGATTAGATTGGAACCAAAAACATGTGATTACGAAACCCATGTTTTAGAATGGATCACGTTTTGGAAAACAGTATGCATTCCACTGCGTGTTATTCAGAAACATGTTTTGCAATTGAAACGCGTAGGTGAATACAAAATTTGTACTTTGTTTCTTAGTACATGTATTCCAAATCATGCTTTGGAATACCACATGTTTTGGAATGCAACATACGTACAGTAACATTTGCAAGTCCGGGTTGTAGTTGTCACGTATAAGTTAGCTACATGTTAACCGACTGTCTTATTACAACAAGTAATTCCTTCACACCAATTTACGATTGATCTTCAAGTCTAACTAAGGCCACACCGACTTAATTTTATGGATGACATCCGCGTGCGCATTGATTTTCGCCTGTTTAAAAAAAAAGATCACCTCCTCCGAGGCTCTGGCCTGGCTCTAGTCCTTGGTAGTTAGCGACAATACGGAGCCGGGCACCAAGGCTTCAGAAGCTCCACGACTCAAGAGCGTTAATACATATACGATTCGTAAATTGCGTAAAAAGCCAGCATGTGCAGGCTTTTCGTGTACGTCACTATGTACTGCCGTAAATTCACAATACCAGCTTTGCATACCTGTGGTTTATTAGTATTATTATTTCTGGCCGGGATTTTTTTATTCGCCCGCGCGCACTAGTTTGGGGATCTTCAGAGGATGTCATCCATAAAATAAGTCGGTGTGGCCTAAGGGACTTACCAGGCGTGAGAAATATCGCGATCGGCATATGAGCCATTAGCATCGACACGGGAAGACGAATAAAGGATGATGTAAAGTAACGAACTCGATTTAAATTAAGAATGAAGATGAAAAAATGAGTGGCTTGTATCTGATTCACTCACACAACAAAAACAAGCTATTTTACTGACGCAACTACCCTGATATTTCCCTAATGCACATGCGTTTTGTAATAATAAAGAGAATATAGGTTGCATTGTTGAAAGAAAAGTTATAACACTCCAACAAAGTGAGTCAAGACAATTGCTTTTGAGGTCCAAGTGCAGCGTGATGCAATCTCGCTAGGTGGCGCTTACTGTGCTCTCTTCGGCCATAAAACTGGTCTACCTGATCTGATACTTGCATGTATTAGGAAGAAACTACACTCTGAATGTACATGTATGTTTGCAACGAATAAATATTGAAGGGTCATCTTTTTTTTAACAAAAAGGCCACTATACAATATTCCAATATTCTAAACACTGTCATCTGTATCGCGATTGTTACGAAATTATGATGACACAACATTTTTCTCTGCTACAAATGTCAGAATTTCAGGATAATTTCGAATATATATCTACAGTATGAAGCTTCAAATGGCGCATTTTGGAACTACTCCCAGCAGCTCAACCATTTCATCTGCCATGATAATAGCTTTTCGTCTGTGCCCAGCGACCCCAACTGACCCTCCAAACAAAGCCGACACAAGCAGAGCTCTTTTGTGAAGCGTGCATCAAACACAAACCCCCCGGAGTGAGGCCGTCACGACTGACATTTACAGAAGTCATTCTATCCTGCTCGGGAACTAGTTTAGATTCCTCAGATGTAGACGTGTGGTTAATATTACATGTCATGTCTGAGCCCTTGTCACACAGCCGAATATGGCTTCTCTCCAAAAGGTTGATGGTGGAAGATCGTTTGCTTTTTATATATGGCCCTTTTTTGTCGCTACCACCACTGAAATGGTTACAGACTGGCCAATTTGATACTGTACCCCCACCAAAAGATCTGCTTGGATATTAGAATATGGCCTTCCTAACACTGGCACAAGAACAAGAAATACATGCCCGTAGCCTGGATTTTACTTGCGGGGTTCTTTCCGCTGTCTGGAGGACCAGTAAGCACCGTAGGCGCAAGTTTCCTAGGGGGAAATGTTAAGAATTGAACATCCTGAAATGGCATTTCCTGCGTTTTTGAGAGGACTACAAACTTGAAGGGAAATCGGTGATCGTAACTTTTCGGGGATTCCAACCCCACTGGTGATACAAATCAGTCCAACGTTCAAAGAAAAATTTTGGACCTTTAAAAAAAAGGTGACTATTGAGCCTCGTGGGGGAGGAGGGTGCGACCCCCCCCCCTGGCTACGGGCATGAAAAAGTCAAGTAACAGAGTTATCAACCAAGGATTGGAGGTGTTGAAAAACTCATTCTTTCCTAGAACTACCGCAGAGTAGAACTCGCCACCAAGTACAGTAGAGGCGTTATCACCAGACAGCTTTGAACAATGTTTAGAGTTAGATGTTCAAGGGTAACAAGTCGGTCGGTGTAATCTAGCCAGCTGCCGCCGCGCCGCGTGCCTGCGAGGCTTGCGGGTGGTTGTACCAGCTATACAGATTCAGACCCCCCCCCCCCACCCACACACACACACACACATGGTTAGGACTCAAATCGAAATTTAGTTTTCGTTGGCGGAATTTGGTCAGACTGCTCCCGAACTTCAGCCGACCTTGGTTATCGTTCCATCCATGGTTGGTGGTCGGGCGAAGGTCTTGAATGTGTAAAAGGTTTCTCTCTTTCTTCCGCGCATAGCACAAAACTACCTCACGGGTGAGGAAATGGCTTAACCCTATTCAGATTATGATACACACTAAGTTTATTGGTGACACGAGGTCATATACTTTTACATTTACTGTCTTGAAATAGGTGTATAAAGAAGATGGCTTGGGTTTGGATTCTTAGCCTCTACCAGGCTTCAGAAGCGGCTGAAAAGAGCAGAAACTGACCAAATAGACAGATTTTTCTGGAGTGGCAAGCTGTACTCCTTAGCCGATCAACTCCTCTAACACGTTATCTATCTATCTGGCCAGTTTCTACACTTTCCAGTGGTTTTTGAAGCCTGGAAGAGGCTAACTGTACTCCTTTATAGATTTAATAGACCAACACACACGGATTAGCCTGACATGTCATCCGGCCAATTTTTACTCCGGCCTATTTGGTCAATTTCTACACTTTTGAAGCCTGGTAGGGGCTATATTTGATTTTGATTTACTGAAATGACAGTATAGTCGTAAAGTTAATTAGGTAGAAAACGTGCATTTTGTATGGTATTTAATGTTAGCTTCGCCTAATGCTAACAGTTATCATTTTGGCTTGGCTTGGTGATGTTAAATTTTTACTAGTCCCTACGTGCGTTGAAACTGTAAAATACATTTCCCCGGCGTCAGTGTACATGACTGGTATAATAACTTCTTAAAGGCATCCTGTGTAGTTTTTAGATCTTGGAAACCCGATTTTCAAAGTTAATACTCTAGTCACTTATCTACATGCTAAGTTAGAACCACCCTATCCCAACGTATATTGACCCTTATTGCCCAAAAATTCCCAAAATTCTGACGGAAAATTGTTACTGAAAGGGCCCTTGGCTGATGCAGTTTTAAATATCCAAAGTATGAAATACCGATTGAAATGCAAATGTGAAGCAGTATGAGTCAATATCATACAGACTGCCTTATTCATAATATTTCCAGTTTTCCTGCTCTGATCTAAAATCGCATTGGATGCCTTTAAAGATAAGGTGAGTCAGCTCATCCCGAATTCGTGCGGGTACCGTTACACTCTACACGTGGACAGGATTATCTATCTCTACGCTCAACAATGACAGAAGCCCTGGCGGCCGTCCTAAGGGGATACATTACACATGTGTATCGCACTCACAGCGTCCGCCAGTCCCACCAGAAGAAAGGAGACCGAATATAAGATTTCTTCATCCTTTCAAGTCTACAATTCGATACCGTTTAGACCTTGTTTGCTCCGTTCTTTGATATGCCCTTTTTTACCACTACCCCATTAGACCTCCCTGGTGCCGGGCTAAATATTTTTTTTGTGGGCTATCTGAGGGACCGTTTAACCTGGTTCAAGAGACGATCATTTGAAAGAGTGACGGCCATGTGCTATATTATGGGACATCTAAAATGACCAGGGTACGTGCATAATGCCTAAGCAGAGATGTGGGTTCAGCATGCTAATGTGGTGAGGTGGTACCCTCTACTTAGCCTTTACCAGGCACCGCGGATCGCTGGAAAAATAGTAGAAATTGACTGAAATAAAGGGATAATGTACCAGCGATCCGCGGTGCCTGGTAGAGGCTACCTTCTACTAGGTTTAAGAAGCGGATGTAAAGATTAGAATTCTACCAAATACACGGATAACATACCAAAAATTCTACATAATGAACTCAACTATTCGATGCAATTACAACTACAAAATATTATCTATAACTATAAATGAGCTACAATATAGTCAAGTATTGGTGTTTGGCCTCAATTCCAAAGGCAAAGAAGAAACTTATATTCGCCAATATTACCATGTGTTTAGAAATTTTTCAACAATCATGACCACGTAGATTTCTTTTTTTATTCCCACGCTCGCATCAGTTTCGGGGTCCCCAGGGGATGTCATCCTTATATACATATCATCTTGGCCTAATTTAGGGAATCTTTTAATCGTCTAATGATTGAACCTCGCTGTAGAACAAGGGTCAAACAAAATCATGAAAATGTATGACATTAGAAAGACTCCCACGAGACGACGTGCATGAAAGATTGTCATTGTTTATTGTAAAATCACTCACAATCAGTTTGTTAAAGTGGTTCGTCCTTTGTTTGTGTATGCAGTTTCAGTTGAACAGCTTGATCTGCTTTTTTTTCTTTTATTCAAGATGATGTGAACAAATTTCCATTGGAAATTGGAAGCTCAGGAGAAACTGTTGCTATAACCAAGTACCTGTCATAATTGTCCTGATGAAGACAACAGACGGTCATCGAAATGTTGTTCTTAATTAAGTGTTAAACAAAACAAGTGGTTTTGAATAAAAGAACTTTGCTATTTACTCATTCACCAACTTGTTGATTTTTTTACGGATATAATCAATTCAAACCTCATTGCTATTACACCTTTGCTCGACATAGCCTCCACCAGGCCTTCCTACAGGGGCACGGATAATAGAATTCGACAAAAGAGGGAAATAATTCGCAACAACTTGAAAAAGAGTCAGTTAGTGGAAGAGATATTTCTCAAAATGAATTCTACATTAGCCAAACTCCCCTGGCAAGTTATTTTCCTTATTTGGCTAAATATCAATGATTTTGAACCCGCGTTGCTAGTCTGGTAGAGACTGGACACAGCCGGACAGAACTTGTTTAAAGGTCCTTTGCTATTTTTAGCCCTATTAGAAGAAGCCATAGTAGCCAGGCGTGAGCTCCTTTAGAAATTGTTTTTTTTTTTTTATTAGCACAAGACAAAAGGGCATAATAAGAATTTTCCGGATCAACGGTATTCAAACTCAAAGAGGCATCATATTATGGATTTAAGTACTCTCCCAGCAGAGGTTTGGGTTTTGGGTTATTTTGACGTGATTTTAGGCTTTTTTGTCGGGGTTTCCTTTTTTTGCACTGGGGTGAAAAAAAGTCTAGTGCAAAAAAGAAACCCCGGTAAAAAAAGCCTTTAAAACACGCTAAAAAAACCCAAAACCTCTGCTTGGATAGTAGATTTAAGTTCTATTTTACTACTGGTTGAGAAAAACAAAATTAGCAAGCAACTGATGGCGACTTCGCAAGCCGATCTGAGGTTTAAAGAACAGGAGCGGTCATGTGTATCTGTACCAGTACAAAACAGATCTCGATTTTACATTCTTCCCCACCACCCATCGCCCACCCCGCGCGACGCCTTGATACATCACAATAGGCGGCACATACCACCGCTAGCACCGGCCTGAAAATAGCCTCACAAGCATCTGCCAAGTAGGCATTCATTAGATACGGAAATGCAGATGAACTCCTCTGTACGACACCGTAACCATTGGTGACGGGAGAAAAGAAAGGGGTGTATTTATTTATCCGGATAATACATGTGGCTCTCTGGAGGCTTAGAAGGGTGTGACTTTGTCCTGTGCTTTTGGTAACAGCGGGTTTATCGGTAGTGTGTCGACGGGAAAACTTCATTTTGACTGGGCGTGATACGTGAGTTGGGACGGAAAAAAAACTTCGTTTGGTCTTGGTGGAACTAACAACAAATTCATCGTGAATGTAGTGACGCATTCAACAGTTGTGCATTCGGGAAGAGCCTCGGAAGCGGAGAATTTTCTTGCCTACAAATTTTGGTGTACGTAGAAGAAAGAAGAACTGAACCTGGAACTGTTGACAAGATTGCAGAAAGGTAAGTTTCTAGCACAAGAATTCTTCGGTTTCTTTCTCGGTGAAATAATTTGGCTAGTATAGTGCATGTTGTTATGTGTCTGGACAAGACAAGACAAGACAAGACTAGAGATAGTTTACTGTCTATTTTCAAATGACTACGTATGTTTTGATCAATCTATTCCGCTCTGAATATGTATAAATGGGCATTTTTAACTAGTGTCTACCAGGCTTCAAAAGAGGCTGGAAAGACAAGAAATTGGACAATTGGAGATAACATGCCAGGGGAGTTGGTCCGCTCAAATCTGTACAATTCGGGAGCGAAAAACTGTACTGCTTCAGCGGACCAACTCATCTGACATGTTATCTGTCTATTTGTCAAATTTCTACTCTTTACAGTCGCTTCTAAAGCCTGGTAGAGGATTCCTTTTAAATGTCTAAGCATGTATTTCTGGTAGTAGTGCAATACTATTAAAATGCTATGTGAAATTGAGGCAATGGTACCCTTTTTTTCTGGTCCAAATTTGTTCCATGCGTTGATTTTGACACCCAACACTACCACACCAACGCCAGGCTGACTGAATCATAGATTAAATCCACGCAATTTCTGTCAAGAATATGATAGATGTTACGTATAATAACAGAAAAAAACAGGAATTGTCGACCTCCCCGCCTTGTCCACAGATCTAGGTCAGACTATTAATTATAAGGACCCGTTGGCATAAAGAATAATTAAGAAACTGTATCCGGTACTGAGTTCATTTTTTTCGCGATTTTCCTCCATATGTTGGCCCCTTTAAAAACACAGAGTTAGTTTTAAAATTTACTCCAGCGTTTGGAGTGATTAGACCGTGTTTTGTACTTTCAAGAAAAGTCACTAAACAGAACGCCTTTGTAAAACTGTGATTTAAATTAGTTGGTTCTCATGCTTCCCGCTAAAGCCCCTGCCACACATTTCAAAACCTTCCCCGACCACTATCCAACCAAAGTCGGCTGAAGTTCGGGAGAAGTCGTACCAGATTTGGTCTATAGATGTGGATTATTCTTCAACGAATGTATGTCGTCACCCGCTGCCATAGCAACGGGTGGTTTTGAATAAGCTCTATTTACATATAATAGAAAATAAGTTTCAAAATCAGTCAGTAAAATGCGTGAACGTTAACAAATTTACATCAGGTACCAGATTTATTTTTACAGTAAAGGGTCTCAATTTGACAAACGTTACAATATGGTCTCTGTGTATCGTTTAAGAAAACCAAAACAAAGCTGACAAGTACATTTGGTACTCCACTATACATAATCACAATAAACCCAGTCGTTAAACTTAACCTACAAGTTAGGAAGTCACAAAGGCGACGACAGATTCTTTCAGGGGGAGCATCCTGCTGTTTATTTGTCCAGCGTGGCCGCTATTTGTTTGGATAGTATTTATCCCACCCGAGAACCTATTTGTACGGAGAGTGGCGCACCTCCGATTTTCAATCTTCCCTCTATCGGAAACTCTTTGTTAAGCTGACAGTCTTGCTATTTACTCTGTAGAGGAAGACTGGCTAACATAAACAGCATAAATTGAATATTTGACCGTCTAGCTAAACATCCAGGTGAACATGCGATCCCGGGGGCTATTGTGATCGCAGGTGTAGCGAGTTGTAGTGTCACGTTATGGCAACAGGTCTAGCCTTGCGGGCATGAATGGGTACCGCCGGGTTGCCCCCTACAGTACCCCGTGCACACCGTGCACCCGACCCGGCTTCACGGTAACCCATCCGTGTTTTCATGGCCTGATTTCCTGTAGGTAACGCTGGCAGCACTGAAAAATGTAAACTCCTCTCCGCGCCACGCCGCAAGAGAAGAAAAGAAGGTAGGCTTGTGTAGGGTCTCGGTCTACAAAGTGGCCACTTTGTATCACCGTTCGACCGCGAACGACCTTTGTTGAGTGATGAGGCTTTACCTGAAACGATACCGGCCTGAGCTACTATTGTACTCGTCTTAGGCAGCCTAAACACGGCGCTTAATTAGTGTACGACTAAAATAGTACAGGAAAACATCCTTACGTCTGTTTTCGATGCAGTTTTGCGGGCTTTTTTGTCGTCTGTAACGGACACGTGATCTGATTGGCGGGGAAAGTCATCCGATGTTGACTACGTCAGTCACCTCAGTTCTAGGCGCGGGTCTGTAGACAGATGCAGACGGCTGACTCATTTGGTCAGTATGACCCAGGCATTCACTTGACATGTAGGTAGTTTGTCTTTCTTTTTTGTGTTCCTTGGACCTTGCGAAATACTGTAATTCTTGATTTCATAACGGTCACTTCATTATGGCGGTTTTAGCGGTCACTATTCCACCGCTAAAATTACTAGTAGACTGCATATCGGTGGTGAAAAAACTTTTTAGTTCGCAATTATTTGTAGTTAGATAACGTGTGGACTGTGTTATACAATCTTTTGCTAAAAGAAGCTTATGTATATAGACCCTTATTCATGACCAGTGGAAGGGCTACTGTCCAAGTATAGGTTTATGCTTGGGCTTATTTTTCGGTTTCAGGCGTTTATATCGTGCTTTGATTTTTATACTCATGTCTTTTTTTTTACGACAGCTAAATGGGTGACGTATTGGATACTGCCTTGCCAATTTGATAAATCTTTTGCCAACTTGATACTGGTTTTCAGCTAGGTCTGCTACTGTTCGGCTGTGCCTGCCTAATGTTTCAAAACGTTTAAAACATTCGGGTGTGGACGGATCGAAGGATCAGTCATGGTTGGCTGGTTGTTGGCCAGTGTTAGGGATTAGGTTGGGGCGTGGTTGGCAGTCAAATTTTGACTCAAATGTAACTGAAATTCGATTAAATTCGTATAGAAAGGTATTGACATACATGTAAACCTGGTCAGACTGCACCCAAAGTTGACAGCCAACCTTGGTCGGCTGGTGTTCTGGGGAAGGTTCTGAATTACAGCAAATTTCCGGCTAAACTGCAAAATACACTGCGCAAAGAGGTAGTAGACTCATACCATAACTTACTGGTGATTTTTTTCTTGCTTTTTCTATCAGGAAAAAGATGTGGATTTACAAACGCTCACACAGGGGAGTAACATATCTGGGATGTCTTGTCGTGTCGCTGTTTTTATGGAGGACCGTGGCAGGCTGTCTGGAGGCCTGTATCTGCGCCCAGCCTCAACCGGGACAGTACATTACTAACTGCCAGGGAAGGTCCCTCTCGGAGATTCCGGATGGCATTCCAGATAACACCGTTACCCTGTAAGTATTATGCATGTTTTATCCCTTTTTTCAAACTGTAAAATCGTTTAAAATGTGTCCATAGCGAGCTACTAAGCTTGGCATTTTTAACTTACATGTCGACTGCAATTTTGGGACAGTAAATAAAATATTCAGACTAAGGCGATCTGTATTATATTGATACATACTGCCCAAATTAGCACATTTTTATCAGTATTACATAATATAAAATGACAGTAAATATCAGGCATATTTAATTATCCAGAATACTGGTATTTCATTTTTTGTTTTATATTGTTTGGCACCGTAAAATTGCTTTGTGTGACTTAAATAAGTCATTAGATCTGTTCTATGTTAGCACTTTTCTGCTATTAGTTCCTATCAAGCGATAGAAGCTTCATGGTCCTATAAATATTCAGTTAACCTATACCAGAAAAGACAAGGCTCAGTCTTAAATGTCTATGGTGACATATCCTCACATGTTGGTCTGTCGCCAAAAACACACAAAAGATACGGATACTGTGATTTAGGTTTTCTTAAGGGTAGGGCAAGTCGTCTGGAAAGCATAGGTTGGAAAGGTTTGAAGAAAGAAAACGACGACTCTGTCGTTGGAATTTAATGCTGAGTCGTGATGTGAGTAAACTTAGTGCTACAAAACGTGCTCATGGGTCTGGACTGTTTATGTGAAAGACAAGTAACAACTTATATCTACAATTTACCAAATATATATGACATATAGTAATAGTTTTCTCACCTTTTGTGGAGGTACCAAAATACTAAGACTCCTAACGTAGCTTGTTCTTGGGCTATTATAAATGCTTTAAGTATGATTCAATGACGAAAATGTACTCAGAAATGGCTGTAAATGTCACTATCTGTCAGATTTTCCTCGTTCAGAATATTTTTGCATTGCCACCCTTAAAATCAGCCTGGGTGCCATCCTCCGTGGTTTCCGCCGGCTACCTAATGTCGCTAGCTACCACTGGCACCCAGGCTACCCTGACATAGCATTGGCTGCCTTTAAATAATGGTCTAGAATGCACTGCCTCAAATTCTCTAAGGTCCTTTTCCTACTAGAATAACATTTTTCAGATCGAGCCGAATTGATTCGCTTTGATCCAGCTTCGATCCGGCTTCGATCAGGCATTAAAGCGAATCGATTCGGATCGATCCGGACAATTTTATCCTAGTGGGAATGGCGCCTATATCGCTGTATGGTGATCCTGACTGAACCCTTCACAAGTCCAGAGCTAAGAGGCCTAACAATTAAAAGTAGCTGATGGTCTGCAGCTGGGTTTACACATGCTTAAACACTTGTTTGTGGTAATAAGATTAAGCGGGAGTGATTGACAGGTGTTTGGTACGAAGCAATACGAGAATGTCCCGTCAACAAGTGTCTAGTAACGACAGTAAAGAGAGGGGGGGGGTGCTATTTTCCACAACAACATACTGTACTATTTAAAGGCATTCAATGCAATTTCAGGGCGACAAAATTCTGGATAAGGAATTCTGTCTGATTTTAACATCTAATGCAATTTTGAACACATTTTTTATCATTTAATACTTTATGAAAAAAGGAGGTTATATAGAGATTAATGGCATCCAATGCAATTTTAGGGTAAGAAAACAAAAATTGCATTTTTTATTGATTCAACTTCTTCTTCTTTACTCGTCCTCTTCTGAGGTGCAGCGTGTGAAGTTTTTGGGGCCAGTACTTTCTGTCTTTCATAGCAGACAAAAGTTCCACTCCTTGTAGACCAGTAGATTGTAGATTCAACTTACTACAGTTAAAAAATGACCAGCCTGAAATTGCATTGGAAGCTGTATGCTACACCGTGCTTCATGTTTTGAATTATACACATTTTCTTTTGCAGAGGTTTAGGGATGAACCGTTTGACATCAGTACCGGGGGGAATTTTCTCCCACCTCACCAACATGCGAGCCATGTAAGTGCTACCCTTCTGTGTTTAATAATGGATTTTATACATTGTGAACGAATTCTTTTGCCGGCCAATGTAAGACAAACCTAGTCTCTAACAGGCTTCGGGAGACGGTTAGAAAGAGTACGAATTGGCCGAATAGAGAGATTACATGCCGGGGAGTTTGTCTGCTGGGAGCGAACATTTTGTTGAACCCAACTCTTTCCAGCCGCCTCCCAAAGCCAGGTAGAGGCCACTCTATCGGACCAACTCCCCTGACGTGTTATCTCTCTATTAGGCCAATGACTATTCTTTCAAGCCGCCTCCCGAAGCCTGGCAGAGGCTAGGACAAACCCGCATCAGAAGTTGGCCGGATGGTTGTTTACGATGGTCGGCAAATTAAAGAACTCGTTAACGATACAAAACCCAGTATCATAACGCAAGCCGGTCGGAGGTCTATACACTATACAGTATTACTAGTATACCTAGACTAAGTGCATGAAGCTATTTATCAACTTTTTTGCGATTTAATATAATTTTTTTTGCGATATTAATATAAAAGAAATATTAATGCACATATCAATGCATGCACGTGTAGAGAGTACAGTGTGGTAAATTCGTCCCATTCACCTGCTCGCCTGTCAAACAGTAATTGTGAATATGTGAATATTAGTATTAGTAACGAAATGAAATTGTTAATGCATTTAGCGTGTTATACAATCGTATGTGATTTCAAGGCATTGCAAAATTTAAGACGACACGCATATTGTGATTGCCTGATACTGCTGAGCTTTGTCTGAAATTGATTTGTTGTTTATCTGGTAGCCCATAATTGCAGAATAAGGAATATAATTAAATAACACTTGCAAAAAATTGCTACACGTACTCTTAATGATGTGATATTTATGGCATTGCATGCATGACAATTCAATTAAATATTGTACTGGCATGCAATTACGGAGAGGAATTTGATCTTTATTATTTAACAGGCAGACACATGTCTGAATTTTGATGGCATTTAGTAAGATTGGCAAACCATAAATTTACATAGAGCACAGTGCATACCGATAATATGAGCTATTATAACACTCGTATTACAAGCTTAGGATGATTATGTCGTAAAAAGATAAGTAATAATTTTTCATTACTTTACAAGATTGACAAGTGGTAAAGTGTAGATATTTGTAAGCCCGTTTATATATTATGTAATTATGATCCTTAAATTTCAGATATTTGCAACAAAATATGATCACAAGTATCGAAGACGGCGCATTCGAGGGACTTATCAACTGTGAAGTGCTGTGAGTATTTTTAAATCAATTATGTGTACATCAAAAATATGTAATCCGTATACATATATCATGTGTACAAACGATGCTGTTTTTAAGATAAAACCAGTATATTTTACCGTGTGTATGTGTATTCTTTGTTGATTCGAAGATTATTTGTGAAAAAAGGTAAATATAGATATAATAATAAAACTAAACGTTATCAAACACTGACGAACGTTGCCTGCGATAACCGATTTTAATACATTATATGTAGGTACCATTCGTCCTCTACTTTGTAATATCTCTACACTGTAGTCTGTAATTGATATGTACTGCATTCAATAAAATCTGCCATGCTAGATGTGCACCTTGAAATGTCAAACCGTTGTTCTGACGTATTTTGCGTCGCCCTCAATGAACCTTTCACGGTAAGTTTAATGTTAACTTTAGGTCATTAGCAAAATAGAAAAGACTAGTAGTATGAACCGCGACGTTCCATGTTAGCAGATGAAACTTGATTGCCCACACGTAGGTTGGAATAGATTAGGTGATAGAAATACGGTAAATATCACAAGTAATGGAGTATGAACGTCATAGGACTCCCGTGGGAAGGTAGCAGAAAGCAAAAGTTGAAAAACTACTTTATTCGTCAGCCTGTTTCTTAGGCCACAGCAAGGAAATTTTATGGATGACATCCTCCTCAGGCTCTAAATCTAATGCGAGCGGGCGAAAAAAAAACAAGGCGGGCCGAAAAAACAAGGTTCCTACATTTTAAATTTTTGACTCAATCATTGTACAAATAGTTTTGATTTATTGGGAACATCACATATACACAGCCAACATCACATATCACTGCATCAAAGCAATAAAACATTAAATCAGAGCCTTTTCTTTTTTCCTCTCTTCATAGTTATCTGCTATCCACTGGCGTGGCAACAGATATCTTTGTCCATTTTCGGCATGGTGACCACTGTCAGAAGGCAACAAAATTTCTTGTTTTTTTTTCCAAAATCAGGTGAACATTAATGCGCTCGCTGATGTTATCCATAAAAATTACTTGCTGTGGCCTTACAAACAAGTCGTAGACACAGGAATACGGTAAATATCACAAGTAATGGAGTATGAACGTCATAGAACCCCCGTGGGAAGCCGGTATCAGAAAGTAAAAGTTGAAAAACTACTTTATTCTTCAGCCTGTTTCTTAGAAACAGACGAAGTCGTAGACACAGGAAATTAAAAACATCCATCAAGAAAAGCTCCACACATCAACAATAACATTCCCTCGGGTCGGTGAGCTCAGTTCTTTCCAAGACTAGCGACGTCATTGTGTTTTTTTTTTTTATTCCACGGGGTTTTCGTGATGTGTGAACAAAAGAGTCTTACGTCATCAGCATGGATGGGGTCCTGACGGCAGTTGCCTTGGTAACGGTATTGAAAAGAGCCCGGATGGAGAAACTGTCGGGAGAATAGATGTGGTTCAACCTTATGGGAACATGGGGTCATTAAAAGGTCGTATGCAGATTATTAATAGTCTCCACCAGGCTCCTTTGCAGGCTGAATAAATAGTAGAAATCGGCCTAAAAAGGGGATATCATTGGGTCCAATTGCCAGCAAAAGAGTCTGGTGGAGACTAGTACACAGTTCGGTGGTTAAAGGAATTCAATGCTATTTTATGGCAGCAAAACAAAAAAAATATGTTGACATTTTCGCCATCCTTCCATACGTAAAGTATTTGAAATAGCCCAGAAACAAGCTAGGTGAGGAGTCCCTTTATTTTTTGATACCATTGAAAAGCTAGAACCAGAGTATGATACCAAACAAGCAACCCATTTTCCGTAAAAACATCGCCTTTTTGGCCTCACAAATATCCGTATGCAATGGGATATACGATTACTAAATTTTAAAGAAATGCATAACCGAAACCGATTTACAACCTAAGGGATTTAACATAGTGTTTGGGAATCTAAACCATCAATCATCTACACCTTTCCAATTTAATTACTCTGTTAGACTTAGAGAAATTTGTTCTTAATAAACCGGCGTTTAGACCAGGTACTGCGTGTTCCCTCTATTTTATTTCCCATGATTTTAACTCGTGTTTATTTTTGTAATCCGCAGGTTTCTACACGACAACAACATCACCCACATCTCTGCTAACACATTTATAGGACTGGAGTCTCTCTCGAGACTGTAAGTACAATTCAAAACGGAAGACATAAAAATTTAGTTCGTACTTTTAATGTGACTTATTTTTAATGTAATCTTTACTCTCACATGTACATGTACGCCCAGCCATAAATAGTACAAGTTCGCATGGTATGTATAGAGATTTAGACATTATCCTTTTTATATACATGTACATACAAGAAATCGCAATACTAGATATCTTTATCGTATTTGCTCAAATGACATTGTGCCACAGAAAACTTATCGTTTTTTTCCCCTTCCTAGGACTCTACACGAGAACATGATCTACAGTATAGACCAGGGAGCTTTCAACTTCCCACTGCTGTCAGAAATGTAAGAATATTTTTGAAATACATCTTATGGTGCTTTACGAATCATAGCTAATGTTATGTCTAATTAAGGTCGTAGCACTTGGTCAAAACTTTGTGAACAATTCGCTATAGAAGAATGACATAAACCTCCTATAGGTCAACAGTGGTAGCCTCTATCAGGCTTCGGGAGGAGGCTGGAAAGAGTATAACTTGGCCAAATAGAGGGATAAAATGCTCAGGGATTTGGCCCGCTAGAGTTGGTCCTACTAGTATATTCGTGTGCGCCAAAATGTACTCTCTAGCGGACCAACTCCCTTGGCACGTTATCTCTCTATTAGGTGAATTTCTCCTCTTTCCAGCCACCTCCCGAAGCCTGGTAGAGGCTACAACAGATCTAATGCAACACTGACTCCAGGCGGGTAGGGGGGATTTCTAGCCTCCGTAGCAGGCTTATAGAAGTGGGGTTTGTTTGTCTTTGGCTGTTTTCTGATTAGCCCAGTTACGGGGACAATTCAACCTGGCTGGCTATGTTGTCTATATGCAATCAGAAAATAGTACATAAAAGTTCCCAAAAAAAACCGAAGACCCCCAAAACTCCCAGTTTTTGGCATGCTATTGAGGCTAGGGAATGTCAATGTTACGGTATAAACAGGGAGAACGTGCCCTTCCGCCGGAGTTCTGCTGACTGGGGTACACTTGAGCGACCTGACAGGAAGTCACAAAGTTTGTTGTTGACTGGTTGAAGAATGACGCTATACAACATGGCATGTTTAAAATTCAACCGTGGGACTTGGTGCGGGTGTTGTTTCCGTGGTTTTGTTAGTACAAAACTATTCAAGTTATGACATTTTTGTTGAACAATGGCCGATCATGATTTGACAAACTATCTTTGATTGACTCTCTTCTGTTCGAATCTACTTTGCAAGTGTGCAAAGTCATTACTGAGTTTTATTTATTAGTCATTCATTCATTCATTCATTCATTTATTCATTCATTCATTCATTCATTCATTCATATATTCATTCATATATTCATTCATCCATTCATTCAATCATTCATTCATTGATTCGTTCGTTCATATTATTTGCATGACTTTCATTGTACATTTATGGTCTTACAAGTGCAGGTCATGTCAAAGTTGTCCGCAAGACATCATCGTGTTCTATCTTATTCAGTTTTCCCATGATTGTTGACATGTCATCTACAGACCTCACTACCGGTACCCCCTCGCCCAACAAGAATTCGAAGTTCAATATTTCCTTTCGCATTATCATGCCACATTTTAAAAACATTTTTTGTCTATGACTAATATTTTATCCCCCACTGCTTCCAAAACTGATGCCGTCATGTTTGTTGTGACTTCTTTAGTCGCCAGGAAGCCGATTTGTAAAGACCTTGTCCTTGACAAGACCCCCTGCTGTTTCTAAAACTACTTGTCTAATGTTTACTGTGGCATTGCGTGGCGTAATAGCCAGAGCGTTCGGCTCAGAACCAAACGGTCTCGGGTTCGATTCCCTGACATGCTCGATGTTTTGCACTTGGGAAAGCGAGTTCACACGACTTCCCTCCCTTAACGGTGGAGTGACGCCCACTTAACCTTTCGGCTAACCGTTAATATTGTGTCCAAACACTGGGGAGTGTGGGGTCGTGTGCCGCAACGTGCTCGTGCTCGCAGTATGCTCGATTCGGAACCAAGAGTCCCGGGTTCGAGTCCTGACATGCCACCGATCTTATGCCCTTGGGAAAGGCACTTTACACGACTTTTCCAACTTAACTCAAGTAAAACTGAGTATTGTCTGTCTCTATGTGTGGGACACAACACCAGAAACAGCTACCTTTGTCCTACGTGCATTGTATTGTTATGATTTCAATAAATCATATAAAATCAAACACTGAGGAGGACACAGGCTAAGATCTGCACATTTGCCACAAAGAACCTTATTTTTCATGTTTACTTATGTTTGTTGTCGTTACTGTGTAGAACGCTGAGCTCTAACCACCTCGTGTGCGACTGTTCACTCGGCTGGTTCCAAGACTGGTCCTTCAACGTGACGGACAAGGTCCGGCTGGACAAGATCACGTGTGCGGCACCTGCCAGCCTCGCCGGCGAGGAGCTAACGGCGATCTCACGGGACTCATTCATTTGCCCTTGTAAGTAACTGTACGCCTACATTGGCCAATTGTATTTTCTTAAAGGCGCACTATGTAACATTTTCTTATAGGGAAACTATATAACATTTTATTAAAGGGGCACTATGTAACATTTTATTAAAGGGGCACTATGTAACATTTTCTTAAAGGGGCACTATGTAACATTTTCTTAAAGGGACACTATGTAACTTCTTAAAGGGACACTATGTAACGTTTTCTTAAAGGGGCGCTATGTAACATTTTTGCACCTATATTTTGGTAAAAAATCTTTGTATATTGTAATTTACTTTTCAACGTAGATGTGCATATATTTCTCATTTCAGACATTATAATTGGCGCTCAAGCAGACCACATAATGCACACAAAAATGACCAACTCTTTCATGCATCACATTTACGCCGTCTATCGACTTCTTGGTATATTGCAGCAACATTAACTGACAAGACATGATTACACGCAAGCGCTTAGCTTAATGTTGAAGTCGTTATCAAAACATCAATGGTGAATGTACAATGAAACAAATATAGACAAGCAAAGCACAAGAGTAACAAAGTAAGAGCAACAATGTAAAATAAAGTTACATAAACTTAGCTACAGTCTACATATGCATTCAGTAAAAAACTACATATTTCTGTCTCCATAGGGCATTGCGATACACAGGGCCAAGGATGCTATCGCTTTTTCCAAGACTTGAAAACGTTGGAGGACGCCAATGCTACATGCGCAGCGAACGGGAGCCACCTAGCGACCCTGTACAGCAATGCAACCATGCTGTTCTTCCAAGAGATTGTACTGAACGACATCGACATCTACGACGGTAAACTGCAAATCATTACAGCTTTCTTTTACAAAAGCAACTTATATTTTGCTAAGATCTATAAATCTCTTTTCAAGTAACATATATTTGTTATACTAATCTTCGTAGAAGGAAAACATTTTGAATTTGCTTTTTTTTTCTTCAGTTGCAAACAAATAAGGTCAATAACCTGGTCCAGACGGCTGTCACCATGGTAACTGGTGCTATAGTATACACCTGGTGGCATTAGGTTATATCATGTAGCAAGGGGCTGGTCACCATATGAGTTTAAGTAATAATAAGCAGAGCTTGAGTTTGTTATGCTTGACGACGTGAAGTTAATACTATGTATCATTGTTTTGTAAATGTGATCTTTCTTGTTATAATAATTATTTTCATTTGCCACCCACAGCTCCATACTGGATCGATGCTAACGACAGGGATGTAGAAGGCACGTGGGTGGACGCCAACAACAACGAGCTGGTGTTCGCGCCGTGGGCCAGCGGACAGCCGGACAGTGCCTCCGGCGAGGAGGACTGCTCTACCATCAGGTAAACTGTTAAACCCTATCAGAACCTTCCCCGGCTACTGACAGACCAATGTTGGCGGTAGGTTGAGAGCAGTGTTACTGATTTGGGCGCCTCCAGGTAATGACAAGGGTCCCCGAAGTCACCCTTTTACCGACCAACAGCCAACCAATGTTAGCGGTAGGCTGGGAGATACATGGCCAAATGTAGGCTTCTATCAAATCGAATTTGAGTTAAATTTGAATCGAATTCGACCCCTGGACGGATGCCTGGCGAACCACAGTCTCGTATTAGCCACATGGTGTTTTACATCATTCCCCTGACGGAAGCCTTGTAAATTGTACTTAAAAACTTCCTTAGTTAATGATGTTCTTTTTTTTTTTCACTGTAGATGCCGAGAAGACGGTACCTGTGTGTTAGATGACCAACAATGCAGCGATCGTTTTCGTTACATTTGTGCCTATGGTAAGTTTCCTTCAGTTACGTGTTTGCAAAGCACCAATGATTGTTCTGTCTTAGACACTTTGGTCACTTGATATGTTATATGAAACGTAAAGCTTAAGCTAACACTAAGTGAATTCATACATTGGCTTCTTCTATCTTTCTGGTCAGAGTGCTCTAAACGTCAGTCTAACCTGGTCGGCTGAGTTCGAAAACAAAGAAGGGAGAAGGTCGTCAATGTGTGACAAGGGCTTATTTCAGGGCCCTTACAAAACAATGTCACTTTCCCCTCACCCCACTCCAGAGCTGTGTCCGGCGGAGAACCTGACCACCACACGCGGAGTGTTCCCCTGGCCGGCCACCCAGCCTAACTACACCGCAGAGCTAGACTGTCCACACACCGTCAACGGGCAGACGCACAAGATGGCGTCTAGACACTGGTAAAACATATTCATATGGCAATTTACTGTACATACCAGTAGTTGTTGACATGTACAACTGTAGTTTATTATTACCTTCGCCAAGAAGGTTATGTTTTCGTGGCTATGTGTGTGCGTCTGTGTGTCAACAGCATAACTTGAGAAGGTTTAGATGGATTATCTTGATATTTAGTAGGTGGGTAGGTCTTGATGAGAACTCAAGATGATTAGATTTTGGACCCCTGGCGGCTTATTATGGTATTGCAAGAACTTCCAGTCGTGATATCTAGTGATCTGGACAAGTTAGGGTCATGATTTTTGGATGGTCTGTAGCTCTTGTGCCCAGAAGAAGTGACGTACTCTCCCCCTAGCAGCTTGCTTGGGAACTGCAGGGGCGTTTGTATGGAAATGTTTAAAGTAGGATAACCCAAGAATCGTTTGACCTAGTGTCGTTATTTTTGGTCTGTAGATAGCTTAAGATTGTATACTCCCCTACAGCTCGAAGGATACAGCTGGTGGCCCGGAGTGGGACGCTCCTGTCATCTATGACTGTCCGTATCACCCTGACTTCACCACCGGCGCGCCCCCCACCCCCCTGCCTACCACCTCAACCACAACAGTCAGGCTACCCACTGCGCAAGCGTCAACAAATGTCCCGGATTCTGACTACACCACTCAACAGGTGGGTGTTTCAGTGGATGAAATTGTGGCAGCTAGTAAAAATACTAGCTGTTACCAATAATTCTTGTAATTTGGTCTATTCCCGAACTGAATTTCTTGCAAGGTACAAATTTCACATTTAAAGATCCACACAAGTCTCGACCTGGTCTCGTGTTCTCGCGAGACTAGGTCACTCCGTGATCAAGATGTACAGTCAACATCGAAAGTTTGGAGGTACGTGTTTCTACCTTATAAAACAGTCACTGGGGAGTATTCTACTCATGCTCTGTAATCTTGCGTGACTGACGAACCTCTTTAACTACAAAACGTTTTTATTTTTCTATTTTTGTCACTGTTAACAGGAAAAAACAACAACAATGACGGCATCTACAACATTACCTACAACAGAGAGCATCACCCCTACTACTACTACAGCACAAGCTACAACCACGCATGCTCCAACTACAACGGTCATGCCAACGGATCCGGAAATGACGACAGACGCTGATGTGCCGACAACCCGATCAGACGATCACCACATGGAACCGTGCCCAGAACACACCCCGTCCCCAGACAACCCACAGTTCCCCACCCCTGGGGCCACCGTCCCCACGGTCATTCTTTTGGAGGACTTGGTGATGTTCCAACCTACCATAGGTAAGTTTTAACACTTAAAAGTGTGTTCTGGTAATTAAGATTCTAGTGATTACATACAAAGAAGACCTGTGTTAGTAAGACGCCTACATAGGCCATCTCAAATAATGAAGTACGAAAGAAATCATGTGGCGTAACGGCAGATTACTCGGCTCAGAACCATGAGGTCCTAGGTTCGATTCCTGCCCCTGAAAAAGGCACATTCCACAACCTTCCTTACTTAGCTCAAGTGGAAATGAGTATTGTCTATTGTCTTATGCGTTGGTGGCGGCATAAAAATAAGTTTAATTTAAACTTTTAAAAACTTGAGTGTGCCGTCAATATGTCTTGTGTTAAATGTTGAAATAAAAGAAAGAAAGTCAAACAAAACATAGGTCTTATAAATACTAGTACCTCCTAGCGACCAATGCAAGGAACAGTCCAGGGAGGACAAAATAGGGGTAGGCAGAATTAAGACGAGTTAAATGTCGTTTTACACCTAGAAAACGTGGACCAGCTCTCGGCCCGGTTGTCCTCGCTGACCGAGCAGGCCGTTGAGTTCAGCCCGCGGGAGATAGAGAACGCCGTGGACACGCTGTCCGGGATCGTGTCGCTGGACGAACTGAGCGAGGAGGCGTCCGCTAACGGGATCAAGACCGTCAGCAACCTGCTAGTCGCCATGGAGAGTAGCCTGTTTGAGGCTGAGCTCAAATTCAACTCTACTAAAAAGTAAGTACTGTAATAAAAGTTCACTGTTGTGGTAGTTACATGTCTAAAAGGTGCAACTTTTGTTCAAAGACTGGTCGAAAGCTCTAAGTGAGAAGATGTACATGTTGTGTTGGAAGAAGAGTTTTACCTTAAATTTGAACATGAAAAGTAAGTAATTACGATCTTAAGCGAAAGTTGGGCAATTTTAATAATGTCCAAGGTAATATTCTGCAGCCTGGGTGCCATCCCTTTTGTAACGGGGATTTTGGAGTCGCTAACCCTAAAAGTGTGCAAGGTGCCTTATTACAAAAGGAAAGGCACTAAGGCTAGATATTTTCAATTGTTTCTTGCAACGCAGTATAAAATTGTCATGACAGTATCAAATTACTAGTAGTATCAAATATCAATTTGCCAGTCGTAATTAATATTGTTTGGCTGATAAAAACGCTTAAACCACGTTAGAAATAAGCCCAAGCCTAAATTTCTTGAAGTGTAAAATAACGTTAAGTACTAGATAGTTAAATGTTTGAGACCAGAGGGCAAATACATGTAGGGAAGGACTAAGGGTAGTCATAATGCCACCTGTCGAAAGATAATTGTTGTGCGTCTTCGATTCAAAATCGTCCGTCTTGTTTACAGGATGCTGGACGCCGTGGGCGCTCTGTCCATGAAGGTGAACTTCCAGTCGGAAGTGTTTCGGGCGGTCTCAGAACACGTCGGCATCCTGGTGCTGAACCTGACGGCACCTGATGACGTCAACGGACTACGCTTCTCCGAGATCGGCGCCAACATGACGGCAACACTGTCACAGGGACGGGTACGTATTATCTGCGATATGATTAACTAGAGTTCGGCGATCTCATACCTCCATGAATGTCTAATGATTTTGTAATATTATGTATATGGTGATGGCCACCTATAAATGGCTTACATTCACAATCCTGCTCATTAGCAAAATTTTTATTCAAAGTACTCACATGGCCCTAACTTAGTAACATGCAACACATTGGTGAAATCCTTATCATCTGGCAGGGACAAGGTGTGATATTGTTGGTTCTATGCAAGCTACAGACTAATTTTCAGGTTTTATACACAACAATTACATGGTGGTAAATTACAAGAAACTCTTTGAAATGCCCTTTTAAAAATCTAAACCGGGGCCAAGATGAGAATGGTTGGTTGGTTGGTTGGTTGGTGTGAATGTGATGACGATGTGTGACTCAAATAATTGGTCATTTAAGCTTGGTGGCATGAATTGGAACAATGCTATCGCTAGGAGGGGGGGGGGGGATGTTG